>NC_068282.1:34056164-34107610 GCF_025860055.1 Xyrauchen texanus
TTGAAATAAACCAACCCAGAAGTCTACGATTTTCTGGTGCAGAGATATGTGATTTGTTACTCGGTTGCTAGGATAACCCCATCTGGTTGCTAGGAAGTTACCATAGTGAAACTTATCAAGTCTCCTTGCCATCCTGATTGAAATAAATCAACCCAGAAGTCTCTACGATTCTCTGGTGCAGAGATATGATATTTGTTACTAGGTTGCTAGGGTAAGCCCATGTGGTTGCTATGCAGTTACCAAGGTGATACAATACATGGCTTCTTTCCATCCTGAGTGAAATAGTCTCTACTATTTTCTGGTGCAGAGATATGGGATTTGTTACTCGGTTGCTAGGGTAACCCCATCTGGTTGCTAGGCAGTTACCATAGTGAAACTTATCAAGTCTCCTTGCCATCCTGATTGAAATAAATCAACCCAGAAGTCTCTACGATTGCAGAGATATGTGATTTGTTACTCGGTTGCTAGGGTAACCCCATCTGGTTGCTAGGAAGTTACCATAGTGATACTTATCAAGGCTCCTTACCATCCTGATTGAAATAAATCAACCCAGAAGTCTCTACGATTTTCTGTTGCAGAGATTTGTGATTTGTTACTCGGTTGCTAGGGTAACCCCATCTGGTTGCTAGGCAGTTACCATAGTGATACTTATCAAGTATCCTTGCCATCCTGATTGAAATAAATCAACCCAGAATTTTCTATGATTTTCTGCTGCAGAGATATGTGATTTGTTACTCGGTTGCTCGGGTAACCCCATCTGGTTGCTAGGAAGTGACCATAGTGATACTTATCAAGTCTCTTTGCCATCCTGATTGAAATAAATCAACCCAGAATTTTCTATGATTTTCTGGTGCAGAGATATGTGATTTGTTACTCGGTTGCTAGGGTAACCCCATGTGGTTGCTAGGCAGTTACCATAGTGATACTAATCATGGCTACTTTCCATCCTGATTGAAATAAATCAACCCAGAAGTCTCTCTGATTTTCTGGTGCAGAGATATAGTTATTGCTAAACGGTTGCTAGGGTACTCTGTTTAGTTGCTAGGGAGTGGCTTGGCAGCTGCCAATCATGAATCTCCAAAGGCTGCTTGTCAGTATGAATGATATAAACCAACTCCCATGCCTCTGTGACATTCAGAATGGAAGATATCCCTCTATGGATTTTTGTTGCTAAGGTGCTCGACAATGGTTGCTAGGGAGGGGCTAGAAAGTGTTGAGGTGATTCATGATTGGCTGTTTGCTACCCCGAGTCAAACGAGACCACCCTTGTGTTTTTATGACACTTCTATCCGGAGATATCCCTTTGAAGTCTTTCATTAGAAGTCTATAGGACTTGTTGCTAAGGTGCTCTAAATTTTGCTAGGGCGTGGCTTGATAGATTCAAAATGATCCTGAGAGACTGATTGGTGGTCTGAGTAAAATGAGCCCACCCCCTTGTCTCTATGACACTGTGATCCAGAGCTATGTTCAATACAAAGTCCCTATGCAATTTCATTTCATGGGCCGTCCTACACCATTGTAAGTCAGTGGGGGCAACTTTGGGCAGCTCCTGCCCCCCAGGGGTGCAACTTTTACCCCATATTGAGGTATGCTCTTACAGAGCCTGCCAGCCAATTCAAATGTGGCAAATCACACATTTCTGCAAAATCCTCGCTCGGAGCTGTGATGCGTAAAAGTTTGTGACAATGTTAAGTCTGTGGGATTTTTCGGCGGCTTTTTTGCCCCTGGGGCAAATACCGTACCCCGATAAGCTATAAAAGTCATAGCACACGTGTCCTCAATAGGCCGTTCGATTTGACACCTCATTACGTGGGTTTACGCCAAACGGTGCGGGACGAGTTAGGTGCCGAAGTTTTGTACGGAGATATAATAATAAGAAAAACTAGATGGGGACATTTCCTGAAGAAAATGTGAGTGGTGCTTGCCGTGGCGAAACTCGTCAAACAGCATGTTGTAACTTGAAAATAACAAAAATTACGGTCATAAATAAATCAACCCAGAAGTCTGTACGATTTTCTGGTGCAGAAATATGTGATTTGTTACTCGGTTGCTAGGGTAAGCCCGTGTGGTTGCTATGCAGTTACCAAGGTAATACAATACATGGCTTCTTTCCATCCTGAGTGAAATAAGTCAACCCGGAAGTCTGTAGTGTTTTGTGGTGCAGAGATATGTGATTTGTTACTCGGTTGCTAGGGTAACCCCATGTGGTTGCTAGGAAGTTTCCATAGTGATACTAATGAAGTCTCCTTGTCATCCTGGTTGAAATAAATCAACCCAGAAGTCTGTACGATTTTGTGGTGCAGAAATATGTGATTTGTTACTCGGTTGCTAGGGTACTATGTGTAGTTGCTAGGGAGTGGCTTGGCAGCTGCCAATCATGAAATTCAAAGGCTGCTTGTCAGTATGAATGATATAAAGCAACTCCCATGCCTCTGTGACATTCAGAATGGAAGATATCCCTCTATGGATTTTGGTTGCTAAGGTGCTCGACAATGGTTGCTAGGGAGGGGCTAGGAAGTGTTGAGGTGATTCATGTTTGGCTGTTTGCTGCCCCAAGTCAAACGAGACCACCCTTGTGTTTCTATGACACTTCTATCCGGAGATATCCATGTGATCTCTTTCATTAGAAGTCTATGGGACTTGTTGCTAAGGTGCTGTAAATGGTTGCCAAGGCGTGTCTTGATAGCTTTGCAATGATCCTGAGAGACTGATTGGTCATCTGAGTAAAATGAGGCAGGCCCCTTGTCTCTATGACACTGTGATCCAGAGCTATGTTTAATGAAATATCCAGTATTTCATGGGCTGTCCTACACCATTATAAGTCAATTGGGGCATTTTTGGGCAGCTCCTGCCCCCAGGGTGCAACTTTTACCCCATATTGAGGTATGCTCTTACAGAGCCTGCCAGCCTCTTCAAATGTGGCAAATCACACGTTTCTACTGAAATCCTCAGCTTGGAGCTGTGGCGTGTCAAAGTTTGTCTCAATGTTAAGTCTATGGGATTTTTCGGCTGCTTTTTTGCCCCTGGGGCAAATACCGTACCCGATAAACTTATAAAAGTCATAGCACACGTGTCCTCAATAGGCCGTTCGATTTGATACCTCATTACGTGGGTCTCACGCCAAACGGTGCGGGACGAGTTAGGTGCCGAAGTTTTGTACGGAGATAGAATAATAATAAAAAGAAGAAAAATAAAAATAAAAATAAGTATGTGAGATTACAATAGTGATGCTTTGCAAGCACCACTAACTAGATAGGTACATTTCCTGAAGAAAATGTGAGTGGTGCTTGTCGTGGCAAAACTCGTCAAACAGCATGCTATAACTTGAAAAGAACAAAAATTATGGTCATAAATAAATGAAACCAGAAGTCTGTACGATTTTCTGGTGCAGAAATATGTGATTTGTTACTCGGTTGCTAGGGTAAGCCCAAGTGGTTGCTATGCAGTTACCAAGGTAATACAACACATGGCTCCTTTCCATCCTGAGTGAAATAAGTCAACCCGGAAGTCTGTAGTGTTTTCTGGTGCAGAGATATGTGATTTGTTACTCGGTTGCTAGGGTAACCCCATCTGGTTGCTAGGCAGTTACCATAGTGATAGTAATCAGGTCTCCTTGCCATCCTGAGTGAAATAAACCAACCCAGAAGTCTGTACGTTTTTCTGATGCAGAGATATGTGATTTTTTACTTGGTTGCTAGGGTAACCCCATATGGTTGCTAGGCAGTTACCATAGTGATAGTAATGAAGTCTCCTTGCCATCCTGAGTGAAATAAGTCAACCCGAAATCTCTACAAATTTCTGGTGGAAAGATATGTGATTTGTTACTCGGTTGCTAGGTTAACCCCATCTGGTTTCTAGGCAGTTACCATAGTGATACTAATCAAGTCTCCTGGCCATCCTGATTAAAATAAATCAACCCAGAATTCTCTTCAATTTTCTGGTGCAGAGATATGTGATTTGTTACTCGGTTGCTAGGGTAACCCCTCCTTGTTGCTAGGCAGTTACCATAGTGATCATAATCAAGTGTCTTTGCCATCCTGATTGAAATAAACCAACCCAGAAGTATCTACGTTTTCTGATGCAGAGATATGTGATTTGTTACTTGGTTGCTAGGGTAACCCCATATGGTTGCTAGGCAGTTACCATAGTGATACTAATGAAGTCTCCTTGCCATCCTGAGTAAAATAAGTCAACCCGGAAGTCTCTACTGTTTTCTAGTGCAGAGATATGTGATTTGTTACTCGGTTGCTAGGGTAACCCCATCTGGTTGCTAGGCAGTTACCATTGTGATAGTAATCAAGTGTCCTTGCCATCCTGAGTGAAATAAATCAACCCAGAGGTCTGTGATATTTTCTGGTGCAGAGATATGTGATTTGTTACTTGGTTGCTAGGGTAACCCCATCTGGTTGCTAGGCAGTTACCATAGTGATAGTAATAAAGTGTCCTTGCCATCCTGAATGAAATAAATCAACCCAGAGGTCTGTACTATTTTGTGGTGCAGAGATATGTGATTTGTTACTCGGTTGCTAGGGTAACCCCATCTGGTTGCTAGGCAGTTACCATAGTGATACTAATCAAGTGTCCTTTCCATCCTGATTGAAATAAGTCAACCCGGAAGTCTCTACGTTTTTGTGATGCAGAGATATGTGATTTGTTACTCGGTTGCTAGGGTAACCCCATCTGGTTGCTAGGCAGTTACCATAGTGATACTAATCAAGTCTCCTTGCCATCCTGATTGAAATAAATCAACCCAGAAGTCTCTCTGATTTTCTGGTGCAGAGATATAGTTACTGCTAAACGGTTGCTAGGGTACTCTGTTTAGTTTGTAGGGAGTGGCTTGGCAGCTGGCAATCATGAATCTCCAAAGGCTGCTTGTCAGTATGAATGATATAAACCAACTCCCATGCCTCTGTGACATTCAGAATGGAAGATATCCCTCTATGGATTTTGGTTGTTAAGGTGCTCGACAATGGTTGCTAGGGAGGGGCTAGGAAGTGTTGATTTGATGCATGATTGGCTGTTTGCTGTCCCGAGTGAAACGAGACCACCCTTGTGTTTCTATGACACTTCTATCCGGAGATATCCCTTTGATATGTTTCAATAGAAGTCTATGGGACTTGTTGCTAAGGTGCTCTTAATGGTTGCTAGGGCGTGGCTTGATAGCTTCACAATGATCCTGAGAGACTGATTGGTCGTCTGAGTAAAATGAGCCCACCCCTCGTCTCTATGACACTGTGATCCAGAGCTATGTTCAATACAAATCCCTATGCCTTTTCATTTCATGGGCCGTCCTACACCATTATAAGTCAATTGGGGCATTTTTGGGCAGCTCCTGCCCCCAGGGGTGCAACTTTTACCCCATATTGAGGTATGCTCTTACAGAGCCTGCCAGCCTCTTCAAATGTGGCAAATCACACGTTTCTACGAAATCCTCGCTTGGAGCTGTGGCGTCAAAGTTTGTCTCAATGTTAAGTCTATGTGATTTTTCGGCCGCTTTTTTGCCCCTGGGGCAAATACCGTACCCGATAAGCTATAAAAGTCATAGCACACGTGTCCTCAATAGGCCGTTCGATTTGACACCTCATTACGTGGGTCTACGCCAAGCGGTGCTTGGGACGAGTTAGGTGCCGAAGTTTTGTTAAGAGATATAAAAATAAAAATAAAAATAAAAATAATAAGTATGTGAGATTACAATAGTGATGCTTTGCAAGCACCACTAATAATAATAAGAAAAAGAAAAATAAGTATGTGAGATTACAATAGTGATGCTTTGCAAGCACCACTAATAAAAATAAGTATGTGAGATTACAATAGTGATGCTTTGCAAGCACCACTAACTAGATGGGTACATTTCCTGAAGAAAATGTGAGTGGTGCTTGTTGTGGCAAAACTCGGCAAACAGCGTGTCGTAACTCGAAAAGAACAAAAATCGCGGTCGTACATAAATCAACACGGAAGTCTGTACGATTTTCTGGGGCAGAAATATGTGATTTGTTACTCGGTTGCTAGGGTAAACCCGTGTGGTTGCTATGCAGTTACCAAGGTGATACAATACGCGGCTCCTTTCCACCCCGAGCGAAACAAGTCAACCCGGAAGTCTGTACGTTTTTCTGATGCAGAGATATGTGATTTGTTACTCTGTTGCTAGGGTAACCCCATGTGGTTGCTAGGCAGTTACCATAGTGATACTAATGAAGTGTCCTTGCCATCCTGATTGAAATAAGTCAACCCAGAAGTCTCTACGTTTTTGTGATGCAGAGATATGTGATTTGTTACTCGGTTGCTAGGGTAACCCCATCTGGTTGCTAGGCAGTTACCATAGTGATACTAATCAAGTCTCCTTGCCATCCTGATTGAAATTAGTCAACCCGGAAGTCTCTACATTTTTCTGATGCAGAGATATTGGATTTGTTACTCGGTTGCTAGGCAGTTACCATAGTGATACTAATGAAGTCTCCTTGCCATCCTGATTGAAATAAGTCAACCCGGAAGTCTCTACGTTTTTCTGATGCAGAGATATGTGATTTGTTACTCTGTTGCTAGGGTAACCCCATGTGGTTGCTAGGCAGTTACCATAGTGATACTTATCAAGTGTCCTTGCCATCCTGATTGAAATAAATCAACCCAGAAGTCTCTCTGATTTTCTGGTGCAGAGATACAGTTATTGCTAAACGGTTGCTAGGGTACTCTGTGTAGTTGCTAGGGAGTGGCTTGGCAGCTGCCAATCATGAAACTCCAAAGGCTGCTTGTCAGTATGAATGATATAAACCAACTCCCATGCCTGTGTGACATTCAGAATGGAAGATATCCCTCTATGGATTTTGGTTGCTAAGGTGTTCGACAATGGTTGCTAGGGAGGGGCTAGGAAGTGTTGAGGTGATTCATGATTGGCTGTTTGCTGCCCCGAGTCAAACGAGACCACCCTTGTGTTTCTATGACACTTCTATCCGGAGATATCCCTTTGATGTCTTTCATTAGAAGTCTATGGGAGTTGTTGCTAAGGTGCTCTAAATTGTTGCTAGGGCGTGGCTTGATAGATTCAAAATGATCCTGAGAGACTGATTGGTCGTCTGAGTAAAATGAGCCCGCCCCCTCGTCTCTATGACACTGTGATCCAGAGCTAAGTTCAATAGAATATCCCTATGCCTTTTCATTTCATGGGCCGTCCTACACCATTGTAAGTCAATTGGGGCATTTTTGGGCAGCTCCTGCCCCCCAGGGGTGCAACTTTTACCCCATATTGAGGTATGCTCTTACAGAGCCTGCCAGCCTCTTCAAATGTGGCAAATCACACGTTTCTGTGAAATCCTCGATCGGAGCTGTGACGTGTCCTCAATAGGCCGTTCAATTTGATACCTCATTCGTGGGTCTACGCCAAAAGGTGCAGGACGAGTTAGGTCAAAGTTTGTCGCAATGTAAAGTCTATGGGATTTTTCGGCCGCTTTTTTGCCCCTGGGGCAAATACCGTACTCCGATCGCTTATAAAAGTCATAGCACACGTGTCATCAATAGGCCGTTCGATTTGACACCTCATTCGTGGGTCTACGCTAAGCGGTCGCGGGACGAGTTAGGTGCCGAAGTTTTGTACGGAGATATAAAAATAAAAATAAAAATAAAAACTAGATGGGTACATTTCCTGAAGAAAATGTGAGTGGTGCTTGCCGTGGCAAAACTCGATCAAACAGCATGTTGTAACTGGAAAAGAAAAAAATTATGGTCATAAATAAATCAGCGCAGAAGTCTGTACGATTTTCTGGTGCAGAAATATGTGATTTTTTACTCGGTTGCTAGGGTAAGCCCATGTGGTTGCTATGCAGTTACCAAGGTAATACAATACATGGCTCCTTTCCATCCTGAGTGAAATAAGTCAACCCGGAAGTCTGTAGTGTTTTCTGGTGCAGAGATATGTGATTTGTTACTCGGTTGCTAGGGTAACCCCATCTGGTTGCTAGGCAGTTACCATATTGATACTAATGAAGTGTCCTTGCCATCCTGGTTGAAATAAATCAACCCAGAAGTCTGTACTGTTTTCTGGTGCCGAGATATGTGATTTGTTTCTCGGTTGCTAGGGTAACCCCATCTGGTTGCTAGGCAGTTACCATAGTGATAGTAATCAAGTGTCCTTGCGATGCTGAGTGAAATAAATCAACCCGGAAGTCTGTACTCTTTTCTGGTGCCGAGATATGTGATTTGTTTCTCGGTTGCTAGGGTAACCCCATCTGGTTGCTAGGCAGTTACCATAGTGATAGTAATGAAGTGTCCTTGCGATCCTGAGTGAAATAAATCAACCCGGAAGTCAGTACTATTTTGTGGTGCAGAGATATGTGATTTGTTACTCGGTTGCTAGGGTAACCCCATCTGGTTGCTAGGCAGTTACCATAGTGATAGTAATCAAGTGTCCTTGCGATGCTGAGTGAAATAAATCAACCCGGAAGTCTGTACTCTTTTCTGGTGCCGAGATATGTGATTTGTTTCTCGGTTGCTAGGGTAACCCCATCTGGTTGCTTGGCAGTTACCATAGTGATAGTAATCAAGTGTCCTTGCCATCCTGATTGAAATAAATCAACCCGGAAGTCTGTACTCTTTTCTGGTGCCGAGATATGTGATTTGTTTCTCGGTTGCTAGGGTAACCCCATCTGGTTGCTAGGCAGTTAACATAGTGATAGTAATCAAGTGTCCTTGCCATCCTGATTGAAATAAATCAACCCGGAAGTCTGTACTCTTTTCTGGTGCCGAGATATGTGATTTGTTTCTCGGTTGCTAGGGTAACCCCATCTGGTTGCTAGGCAGTTACCATAGTGATAGTAATCAAGTGTCCTTGCCATCCTGATTGAAATAAATCAACCCGGAAGTCTGTACTCTTTTCTGGTGCCGAGATATGTGATTTGTTTCTCGGTTGCTAGGGTAACCCCATCTGGTTGCTAGGCAGTTAACATAGTGATACTTATCAAGTCTCCTTGCCATCCTGATTGAAATAAGTCAACCCGGAAGTCTCTATGTTTTTGTGATGCAGAGATATGTGATTTGTTACTCGGTTGCTAGGGTAAGCCCATCTGGTTGCTAGGCAGATACCATAGTGATACTAATCAAGTGTCCTTGCCATCCTGATTGAAATAAGTCAACCCGGAAGTCTCTACGTTTTCTGATGCAGAGATATGTGATTTGTTACTCGGTTGCTAGGGTAAGCTCTTCTGGTTGCTAGGCAGTTACCATAGTGATACTAATGAAGTGTCCTTGCCATCCTGATTGAAATAAGTCAACCCGGAAGTCTCTATGTTTTTGTGATGCAGAGATATGTGATTTGTTACTCGGTTGCTAGGGTAAGCCCATCTGGTTGCTAGGCAGTTACCATAGTGATACTAATGAAGTGTCCTTTCCATCCTGATTGAAATAAGTCAACCCGGAAGTCTCTACGTTTTTCTGATGCAGAGATATGTGATTTGTTACTCGGTTGCTAGGGTAACCCCATCTGGTTGCTAGGCAGTTACCATAGTGATACTAATCAAGTCTCCTTGCCATCCTGATTGAAATAAATCAACCCAGAAGTCTCTCTGATTTTGTGGTGCAGAGATATAGTTACTGCTAAGCGGTTGCTAGGGTACTCTGTTTAGTTGCTAGGGAGTGGCTTGGCAGCTGCCAATCATGAATCTCCAAAGGCTGCTTGTCAGTATGAATGATATAAACCAACTCCCATGCCTCTGTGACATTCAGAATGGAAGATATCCCTCTATGGATTTTGGTTGTTAAGGTGCTCGACAATGGTTGCTAGGGAGGGGCTAGGAAGTGTTGATTTGATGCATGATTGGCTGTTTGCTGTCCCGAGTCAAACGAGACCACCCTTGTGTTTCTATGACACTTCTATCCGGAGATATCCCTTTGATCTGTTTCAATAGAAGTCTATGGGACTTGTTGCTAAGGTGCTCTTAATGGTTGCTAGGGCGTGGCTTGATAGCTTCACAATGATCCTGAGAGACTGATTGGTCGTCTGAGTAAAATGAGCCCACCCCTGGTCTCTATGACACTGTGATCCAGAGCTATGTTCAATACAAATCCCTATGCCTTTTCATTTCATGGGCCGTCCTACACCATTATAAGTCAATTGGGGCATTTTTGGGCAGCTCCTGCCCCCAGGGGTGCAACTTTTACCCCATATTGAGGTATGCTCTTACAGAGCCTGCCAGCCTCTTCAAATGTGGCAAATCACACGTTTCTGTGAAATCCTCGCTCGGAGCTGTGACGCCTCAAAGTTTGTCACAATGTTAAGTCTATGGGATTTTTCGGCCGCTTTTTTGCCCCTGGGGCAAATACCGTACCCGATAAGCTTATAAAAGTCATAGCACACGTGTCCTCAATAGGCCGTTCGATTTGACACCTCATTTGTGGGTCTACGCCAAACGGTGCGGGACGAGTTAGGTGCCGAAGTTTTGTACGGAGATAGAATAATAATAAAAAGAAGAAAAATAAAAATAAGTATGTGAGATTACAATAGTGATGCTTTGCAAGCACCACTAATAATAAGTATGTGAGATTACAATAGTGATGCTTTGCAAGCACCACTAATAATAATTATGTGAGATTACAATAGTGATGCTTTGCAAGCACCACTAACTAGATGGGTACATTTCCTGAAGAAAATGTGAGTGGTGCTTGCCGTGGCGAAACTCGTCAAACAGCGTGCTGTAACTCGAAAAGAACAAAAATCGCGGTCCTAAATAAATCAACCCGGAAGTCTGTACGTTTTTCTGATGCAGAGATATGTGATTTGTGACTCTGTTGCTAGGGTAACCCCGTGTGGTTGCTAGGCAGTTACTGTAGTGATACTTATCAAGTGTCCTTGCCATCCTGATTGAAATAAATCAACCCAGAAGTCTCTCTGATTTTCTGGTGCAGAGATATAGTTGTAGCTAAACGGTTGCCAGGGTACTCTGTTTGGTTGCTAGGGAGTGGCTTGGCAGTGGCCAATCGTGAAAGTCCAAAGGCTGCTTGTCAGTATGAATGATATAAACCAACTCCCATGCCTCTGTGACATTCATAATGGAAGATATCCCTCTATGGATTTTGTTGCTAAGGTGCTCGACAATGGTTGCTAGGGAGGGGCTAGGAAGTGTTGAGGTGATTCATGTTTGGCTGTTTACTGCTTCGAGTCAAACGAGACCACCCTTGTGTTTCTATGACGCTTATATCCGGAGATATCCCTTTGATCATTAGAAGTCTATGGGAGTTGTTGCTAAGGTGCTCTAAATTGTTGCTAGGGCATGGCTTGATAGCTTCGCAATGATCCCGAGAGACTGATTGGTCGTCTGAGTAAAATGAGCCCGGCCCCTTGTCTCTACGACACTGTGATCCAGAGCTATGTTCAATACAAAATCCCTATTTAAGAGCCTGCCAGCCTCTTCAAATGTAGCAAATCACACGTTTCTGCGAAATCCTCGCTCGGAGCTGTGATGCATCAAAGTTTGTCGCAATGTTAAGTCTATGGGATTTTTCGGCCGCTTTTTTGCCCCTGGGGCAAATACCGTACCCCCGATCACTTATAAAAGTCATAGCAGACGTGTCCTCAATAGGCCGTTCGATTTGATACCTCATTCGTGGGTCTACGCCAAAAGGTGCAGGACGAGTTAGGTGCCGAAGTTTTGTTAAGAGATATAATAATAATAAAAACTAGATAGGTACATTTCCTGAAGAAAATGTGAGTGGTGCTTGCCGTGGCAAAACTCGTCAAATAGCCTGCTTGAAAAGAACAGAAATTGTGGTCATAAATAAATCAACCCAGAAGTCTGTATAATGTTCTGGTGCAGAAATATGTGATTTGTTAGTAGGTTGCTAGGGTAACCCCATGTGGTTGCTAGGCAGTTACCATAGTGATACTAATCAAGTGTCCTTGCCATCCTGATTGAAATAAGTCAAACTGGAAGTCTGTATGTTTTTGTGATGCAGAGATATGTCATTTGTTACTCGGTTGCTAGGGTAAGCCCATCTGGTTGCTAGGCAGTTACCATAGTGATACTAATGAAGTCTCCTTTCCATCCTGATTGAAATAAGTCAACCCGGAAGTCTCTACGTTTTTCTGATGCAGAGATATGTGATTTGTTACTCGGTTGCTAGGGTAACCCCATCTGGTTGCTAGGCAGTTACCATAGTGATACTAATCAAGTGTCCTTGCCATCCTGATTGAAATAAATCAACCCAGAAGTCTCTCTGATTTTGTGGTGCAGAGATATAGTTACTGCTAAACGGTTGCTAGGGTACTCTGTTTAGTTGCTAGGGAGTGGCTTGGCAGCTGCCAATCATGAATCTCCAAAGGCTGCTTGTCAGTATGAATGATATAAACCAACTCCCATGCCTCTGTGACATTCAGAATGGAAGATATCCCTCTATGGATTTTGGTTGTTAAGGTGCTCGACAATGGTTGCTAGGGAGGGGCTAGGAAGTGTTGATTTGATGCATGATTGGCTGTTTGCTGTCCCGAGTAAAACGAGACCACCCTTGTGTTTCTATGACACTTCTATCCGGAGATATCCCTTTGATCTGTTTCAATAGAAGTCTATGGGACTTGTTGCTAAGGTGCTCTTAATGGTTGCTAGGGCGTGGCTTGATAGCTTCACAATGATCCTGAGAGACTGATTGGTCGTCTGAGTAAAATGAGCCCACCCCTCGTCTCTATGACACTGTGATCCAGAGCTATGTTCAATACAAATCCCTATGCCTTTTCATTTCAGGGGCCGTCCTACACCATTATAAGTCAATTGGGGCATTTTTGGGCAGCTCCTGCCCCCCAGGGGTGCAGCTTTTACCCCATATTGAGGTATGCTCTTACAGAGCCTGCCAGCCTCTTCAAATGTGGCAAATCACACGTTTCTACTGAAATCCTCAAGCTTGGAGCTGTGGACGCGTCAAAGTTTGTCTCTATGTTAAGTCTATGGGATTTTTCGGCTGCTTTTTTGCCCCTGGGGCAAGTACCGTACCCGATCGCTTATAAAAGTCATAGCACACGTGTCCTCAATAGGTCGTTCGATTTGACACCTCATTCGTGGGTCTCACGCCAAACGGTCGTGGGACGAGTTAGGTGCCAAGTTTTGTTAAGAGATATAAAAAATAAGAAAAATAAAAATAATAATAAAAATAATAAGTATGTGAGATTACAATAGTGATGCTTTGCAAGCACCACTAACTAGATAGGTACATTTCCTGAAGAAAATGTGAGTGGTGCTTGCCGTGGCAAAACTCGTCAAATAGCATGCTTGAACAGAACAAAAATTATGGTCGTAAATAAATCAATCCAGAAGTCTGTACGATTATCTGGTGCAGAAATATGTGATTTGTTACTCGGTTGCTAGGGTAAGCCCATGTGGTTGCTATGCAGTTACCAAGGTAATACAATACATGGCTCCTTTCCATCCTGAGTCAAATAAGTCAACCCGGAAGTCTGTACATTTTTCTGATGCAGAGATATGTGATATGTTACTCTTTTGCTAGGGTAACCCCATGTGGTTGCTAGGCAGTTACCATAGTGATACTTATCAAGTCTCCTTGCTATCCAGAGTAAAATCAGTGAACCAGGAAGTCTCTACGATGTTCTGATCCAGAGATATGTGATTTGTTATTTGGTTGCTAGGGTAACCCCTCCTTGTTGCTAGGCAGTTACCATAGTGATTATAATCATGTTTCTTTGCCATCCTGATTGAAATAAACCAACCCAGAAGTCCCTATGTTTTTCTGATGCAGAGATATGTGATTTGTTACTTGGTTTCTAGGGTAACCCCATATGGATGCTAGGAAGTTACCATAGTGATACTAATGAAGTCTCCTTGCCATCCTGAGTAAAATAAGTCAACCCGGAAGTCTCTACTGTTTTCTGGTGCAGAGATATGTGATTTGTAACTCAGTTGCTAGGGTAACCCCATGTGGTTGCTAGGCAGTTACCATATTGATACTAATGAAGTGTCCTTGCCATCCTGATTGAAATAAATCAACCCCGAAGTCTGTATGTTTTTCTGATGCAGAGATATGTGATATGTTACTCTTTTGCTAGGGTAACCCCATGTGGTTGCTAGGCAGTTACCATAGTGATACTAATCAAGTCTCTTTGCCAGCCTGATTGAAATAAGTCAACCTGGAAGTCTCTACGTTTGTGTGATGCAGAGATATGTGATTTGTTAGTCGGTTGCTAGGGTAACCCCATCTGGTTGCTAGGCAGTTACCATAGTGATACTAATGAAGTGTCTTTGCCATCCTGATTGAAATAAGTCAACCCGGAAGTCTCTACGCTTTTGTGATGCAGAGATATGTGATTTGTTACTCGGTTGCTAGGGTAACCCCATCTGGTTGCTAGGCAGTTACCAAAGTGATATTTCTGAAGTCTCCTTGCTATCCTGAGTACAATCAGTCAACCCGGAAGTGTCTACGATGTTCTGATCCAGAGATATGTGATTTGTTACTCGGTTGCTAGGGTAACCCCATCTGGTTGCTAGGCAGTTACCATAGTGATACTAATCAAGTCTCCTTGCCATCCTGATTGAAATAAGTCAACCCCGAAGTCTCTACGTTTTTCTGATGCAGAGATATGTGATTTGTTACTCGGTTGCTAGGGTAACCCCATGTGGTTGCTAGGCAGTTACCATAGTGATACTAATGAAGTCTCCTTGCCATCCTGATTGAAATATGTCAACCCGGAAGTGTCTATTTTTTTGTGATGCAGAGATATTTGATTTGTTACTCGGTTGCTAGGGTAACCCCATCTGGTTGCTAGGCAGTTACCATAGTGATACTAATCAAGTGTCTTTGCCAGCCTGATTGAAATAAGTCAACCTGGAAGTCTCTACGTTTGTGTGATGCAGAGATATGTGATTTGTTTGTTGGTTGCTAGGGTAACCCCATCTGGTTGCTAGGCAGTTACCATAGTGATACTAATGAAGTGTCTTTGCCATCCTGATTGAAATAAGTCAACCCGGAAGTCTCTACGTTTTTGTGATGCAGAGATATATGATTTGTTACTCGGTTGCTAGGGTAACCCCATCTGGTTGCTAGGCAGTTACCAAAGTGATATTTATGAAGTCTCCTTGCTATCCTGAGTAAAATCAGTCAACCCGGAAGTGTCTACGATGTTCTGATCCAGAGATATGTGATTTGTTACTCGGTTGCTAGGGTAACCCCATGTGGTTGCTAGGCAGTTACCATAGTGATACTAATCAAGTCTCCTTGCCATCCTGATTGAAATAAGTCAACCCCGAAGTCTCTACGTTTTTCTGATGCAGAGATATGTGATTTTTTACTCGGTTGCTAGGGTAACCCCATCTGGTTGCTAGGCAGTTACCATAGTGATACTAATGAAGTCTCCTTGCCATCCTGATTGAAATATGTCAACCCGGAAGTCTATGTTTTTCTGATGCAGAGATATGTGATTTGTTACTCGGTTGCTAGGGTAACCCCATCTGGTTGCTAGGCAGTTACCATAGTGATACTAATCAAGTCTCTTTGCCAGCCTGATTGAAATAAGTGAACCCGGAAGTCTCTACGTTTTTGTGATGCAGAGATATGTGATTTGTTAGTCGGTTGCTAGGGTAACCCCATCTGGTTGCTAGGCAGTTACCATAGTGATACTAATGAAGTGTCTTTGCCATCCTGATTGAAATAAGTCAACCCGGAAGTCTCTACGTTTTTGTGATGCAGAGATATGTGATTTGTTACTCGGTTGCTAGGGTAACCCCATCTGGTTGCTAGGCAGTTACCATAGTGATACTAATGAAGTCTCCATGCCATCCTGATTGAAATAAGTCAACCCGGAAGTCTCTATGTTTTTGTGATGCAGAGATATGTGATTTGTTACTCGGTTGCTAGGGTAACCCCATATGGTTGCTAGTCAGTTACCATAGTGATACTAATCAAGTGTCCTTGCCATCCTGATTGAAATAAGTGAACCCGGAAGTCTCTACGTTTTTCTGATGCAGAGATATGTGATTTGTTAGTCGGTTGCTAGGGTAACCCCATCTGGTTGCTAGGCAGTTACCATAGTGATACTAATGAAGTGTCCTTGCCATCCTGATTGAAATAAGTCAACCCAGAAGTCTCTACGTTTTTGTGATGCAGAGATATGTGATTTGTTACTCTGTTGCTAGGGTAACCCCATCTGGTTGCTAGGCAGTTACCATAGTGATACTAATCAAGTCTCCTTGCCATCCTGATTGAAATTAGTCAACCCGAAGTCTCTACGCTTTTCTGATGCAGAGATATTGGATTTGTTACTCGGTTGCTAGGGTAACCCCATGTGGTTGCTAGGCAGTTACCATAGTGATACTAATGAAGTCTCCTTGCCATCCTGATTGAAATAAGTCAACCCGGAAGTCTCTACGTTTTTCTGATGCAGAGATATGTGATTTGTTACTCTGTTGCTAGGGTAACCCCATGTGGTTGCTAGGCAGTTACCATAGTGATACTTATCAAGTGTCCTTGCCATCCTGATTGAAATAAATCAACCCAGAAGTCTCTCTGATTTTCTGGTGCAGAGATACAGTTATTGCTAAACGGTTGCTAGGGTACTCTGTGTAGTTGCTAGGGAGTGGCTTAGCAGCTGCCAATCGTGAAACTCCAAAGGCTGCTTGTCAGTATGAATGATATAAACCAACTCCCATGCCTCTGTGACATTCAGAATGGAAGATATCCCTCTATGGATTTTGGTTGCTAAGGTGTTCGACAATGGTTGCTAGGGAGGGGCTAGGAAGTGTTGAGGTGATTCATGATTGGCTGTTTGCTGCCCCGAGTCAAACGAGACCACCCTTGTGTTTCTATGACACTTCTATCCGGAGATATCCCTTTGATGTCTTTCATTAGAAGTCTATGGGAGTTGTTGCTAAGGTGCTCTAAATTGTTGCTAGGGCGTGGCTTGATAGATTCAAAATGATCCTGAGAGACTGATTGGTCGTCTGAGTAAAATGAGCCCGCCCCCTCGTCTCTATGACACTGTGATCCAGAGCTATGTTCAATAGAAAATCCCTATGCCTTTTCATTTCATGGGCCGTCCTACACCATTGTAAGTCAATTGGGGCATTTTTGGGCAGCTCCTGCCCCCCAGGGGTGCAACTTTTACCCCATATTGAGGTATGCTCTTACAGAGCCTGCCAGCCTCTTCAAATGTGGCAAATCACAAGTTTCTGTGAAATCCTCGATCGGAGCTGTGACGCGTCAAAGTTTGTCGCAATGTTAAGTCTATGGTATTTTTCGGCCGCTTTTTTGCCCCTGGGGCAAATACCGTACCCCCGATCGCTTACAAAAGTCATAGCACACGTGTCATCAATAGGCCGTTCGATTTGACACCTCATTCGTGGGTCTACGCCAAACGGTGCGGGACGAGTTAGGTGCCGAAGTTTTGTACAGAGATATAAAAATAAAAATAAAAATAAAAATAAAAATAGTAAGTATGTGAGATTACAATAGTGATGCTTTGCAAGCACCACTAATAATAATAAGAAAAAGAAAAATAAGTATGTGAGATTACAATAGTGATGCTTTGCAAGCACCACTAAAAATAATAATAAGAAAAAGAAAAATAAGTATGTGAGATTACAATAGTGATGCTTTGCAAGCACCACTAATAATAATAATAATAAGTATGGCGAATAACAATAGTGATGCCTTGCCTTTGGCAAGCACCACTAATAATAATAAGTATGGCGAATATCAATAGTGATGCCTTGCCTTTGGCAAGCACCACTAATAATAATAAGTTAGGTATAGGGTCGTTTTTTGTTGTGCATCAATGCCCGCGGCCAAAATGGAAGTGGATGGCATTTTGGAAAAATTGGAAGATTTGGAAAATGGGAATCGCAGTCCCAGCTCGAGACAGGCCCCAATCAATTCTGGACAAATTTTTGAAATCATCCGATAAAGATCTTGTGTTGCGCCAGGCAAGGAGCAAAGGAAAGCTTTCTTGGAAGAATCACAATTTTTTCTTTATCCCAGACTTTGCGAATTCGACAAGAGAGAAATGCGATCGGTTCAAAGAATGTAAGAAACTCTTAAATCAATGGAAGATCACTTTTGCTCTGATGTTTCCAGCCAGACTGAGAATAGACACCAAAGACGGCCACAAGGTATATTTGTGCCAAAACAGGCACTATCATTCATAAAAACAATTGGTGAGTAACCATCGACTCGCTGAACACTCAATTGTCAGACTCAATTGTGCTTATGCCTCTTGTTGGCCGGAGTTTGATATGTGGAGTATTTTTGCGGGACATTGGAATGATTACGCCATCTGCTACACTCATAAGCAGTTGGCTCACTGAACATTCATTTGTTTGTCCGAGGAAACTGAACGGCTTTATATCGGCTGGAATTTGTTTTGTGGTGGAACATACCTTCGAGTCAGTTCTGTGAATGAATCTACACGTTCTTTGTTTATTCTGCCTATTGGCTGGGGTTTGTTTTACAATGTATTTTCTTTTATGTCATTTTACCTTAAAAAAAATTACAGAAGCACCGGACTTGAGCAATCCGATGGCAAAGTTGTCGCGGGGGCTCTTATAGACAGACGTACATGGAACTTTTGAGTTTAGAGGGATTGACGTCAGTTGGTGCTGTCATGCGCAGGGTTAATGCGCATGTTTTTCTTTTTTCTGTTTGTTTTGTTCGGGGTTTGATTGTTGCATTAATGCTGAAATGTGGTCTTTGTAAATTTGTTTTTGACAATTAATTTTTTCTATTGAATGATTTCTATTATGATAATTATGAGTGGATTATCTCTCTCCAAGTGGAATGTGAATGGGTTGGGGCACCCCATAAAAAGGAAGGTTATTTCTTTTCTTAAACGTAAGAATTGTGATACACATTTCAGTTTCTTCAAGAAACACATCTTTCCCTGTAGGAAACAGAAAAATTTGGGAAGAAATGAGGTGGACATGTTTTCTTTAGTGCTGGCTCAAGTAAAAGCAGTGGAGTCATAATATTGATAAATGAACATCTACAATTCAAATTTCTCAAACAGATTAAAGATACATTTGGAAGAGTCATTATAGTTTTAACTGAAATTCAGGGTTCTTAGGGGTCAGTTCATATAGTATGCCGCATTCATCAAAATATCCAAAGCACGAGAACTCGTGGAGTTGGAAGGAAATATTAAAAGTGCAGAGGCAAAGCTGAAGCGCCAGATGTCATCTGATGGCCTCTGAGAATTGACCCGATTGAAAGATAGATTTAATACTATTTAACACAGAAAGTGGTTTGGCTCCATTCAGGTCAAGACTCATATTTTGAGTCGGGGGACAAAGCAGGCAAACATTTGGCTAGATATATAAAACAGAGAGAGTCATTTTCTACCATTCCCTCTACCAATTTTTACCTTGGCTATTGATATTAATAATGCTTTTAAAGAATTCTATCTTGACCTTTAGAAATTAGAAAATTTGTGGAATCATTAGAACTCCCTAAATTGATAAGATTGATGATTGGGAAGGTTAATGTTATTAAAATGAATTGCATTCCAAAATTCAACTACCTAGGTCTCTTTTAAAACTGTGTGAATTAAAAGGGGCGTTACCTTGAAGCCAAGAAGCCGTTTCACGTGTCATTCTTGGGGCAAAGTCTTACAAAGAGTATTGTTAAATTTCTTGTACAGTTCACTTGGAAGTCCGTCTGGGCCTGGCGCCTTTCCATTTTTGAGGGAGATAATGGCTTTTTGAATTTCTGTGATATGGAGATCAGCATTAAGACCTTCGCATTCTTCTTCATTTAGTTTAGGAAGGGTATAATTATCAAGAAATTCATTCATTATGGAGGGGTCTGCATTGTTTTTGGGCATGTAAAGGTCAGAGTAAAATTGTAAAAACCTCTTGTTTATATCTTTAGGTTTTGTCTACATAGATCCGTCATTGTTCTTAATTCTGTGTATTGTCCTAACGTTTTCTATTTTCCTCAGTTAATGTGCTAGTAGTTTATGAGGTTTGTCTCCAAATTTGAAGCATATTTGTTTTGTGTTTAGGAATGTTTTGCTTATTTTCATCAAGAGAATTTCTTTATATTGATATTTCAAATTTGCTATTTTCCTATGTAAATCAGAAGAGGGAGATATAGCGTTTTCTCTATCTAGTTGTTGAATCGTTTTTCTAGTCCTTCTATTTTCACCTTCTTTCTTGCAGTCTCATACAATATCACACAACCCCTCAAATAAGCTTTAAAGGCCTCCCATAGTACAGAAGAGGTGATCTCTGGAGCATCATTAACGTCAAAATATAGTTCAAGTTGAGTTTTCAGATATTCACAGAACTTCGTTTCGGTTAGTAGTTGGAGGTTTAGCCTCCAAGTTCTACAAGCTGTGGTAGTGTCCTCTAGGTATAATAGAAAAGAAAGAGGGCTATGATCTGAAATCCCAATATTGCCATATTTAACATTTGTTACGAGTGGCATTAACTTTGCATCAACTAAGAAATAATTGATTCTGCTGTATGAGTCAAGTGTTGAGGAGTAGAACGAATAATCTCTGCCCGTGGGGTTCATAGTCCGCCATACATCTGAAACATTAATATTTTTAATTAAGGAATTTAAAAAAATTGCTTTAACTATTTTTGGGGATTCTCTTGGTAGGGGATCTATCTAGATATTGGTCCAGCGTGGTATTAAAATCTCCCCCTATTATCAGGTTTGTTTGAGATGTATTTGGTATGGAAGCAAATATGTTTTTATGGCCTTACATTTAAATCCAATTTAAGACTTTTTAAGGACCCACGGAAACCCTGTTTTGCTAAATCTAAGCCATGTATACCTCTTCAGTCATTCCTATCAGAAACAGTGTTCTTGCCTTTTTCGCCACGGCCTCTTCTAACTCGTCAACCTCTACAATTTGCTGCTCTGAAGGGCCTTGGTCTGGTACAAGAGGAGGTGTAGATGGAAAAAAATGCATCAATGGTTAGTTTCACCATGGTTTACTTACGGACGATGAGTGAGACGCCACGAAGCGAGACACAAGTGTAGATGACGTTACCCGCGCAGTTGACTAATCACTCACGGACCACCTAACTCTGACAGACTCGCTCCCTCCTCGTTTTTCAAAATGAAATAAACAAAATCGTCAAATTTGCAGGTCGCACATGTGCGAGCAGTTGAAAAAAAAAATACTCGCACTGCCTCAAATTTTTTTCGCAAAATGGTGGTGTAGTGGTGGTGGTGTAGTGGTCTAAACCACATAACTGGTTAACCAGTAATCAGAAGGTCGCTGGTTCGATCCCCACAGCCAGCATCATTGTGTCCTTGAGCAAGGCACTTAACTCCAGGTTGCTCCGGGGGGATTATCCCTGTAATAAGGGCTCTGTAAGTGGCTTTGGATAAAAGCATCTGCCAAATGCATAAATGTAAATGTAAATGTAAAATGCGAACATTTGGTCGCAGTCTGGAACCCTGCACAAGCTAAAATCATGTCTGTGTGATGGATGGGTAAGGCTATCAGCTAAACTACAGAAATGTATCTACCATTTTTTTTTTTTAATTACATGGGTAAATCAACAAGCTAGATAACTTATCTAACAAGCAGGCCAGTTTTCAGGGAGGTCTGAACAGCTTAAAAAAAATGTCTGAACGGTGTCAAAAAAAAAAGTCTGAAAAGCGTCTGCTCTCTGCCTCACATTTCTTCAGGTGGATCTTTCACAAGCGACAACATTGATAAAATAAAGTTATTGATATTTAGTTAAAAAAGTATATAGTATTGCTAGCTAATATTTATTTAGGAAGTTTCACATAAATTTGCTTAAAAATAGAGGCTAGCTGCCTGTCCGATGAACAAATACAGTCATGTCATTTTTTCCAGAAATAACTAGCATGGCCTACTCCTACAAATAAATGCTTAAACTAAAACGTTTTGACTTTCAATAGAAAATATAGACAACACATGTTAAATAACGTGCCTCAGTTTATAATTTAAAGCAGTAAATCCAACAACGGAGTAAATCTACCGCAATTTCCACTCTACCTCCTCCCAGGACAAATTATGACGATGATGACGATACATTTATTATTCTTGCCCAGTAACCCTTTAACCAATCATATGCGCCTTTAGCTTATATTGTCATGATTATCTGGGCAGATTTCAGAAATAAAATCTGTGATTGGACGGCAAAGACACTGAGACAGGAACCATGGGAATAATTGTTCCCAAATTTGAATGCGCCGGCTGGAAAGGGTTAAAGGTTCTTAACAAAGATTGCATCCGCACCTCCGTTGATGCATATATTGAGTGGGGGAACACTTCCGACAAGATGGCGTGTTGAACAGTCACTCGCATCAGAGACGGAAGCAAAATTGTCCCAAATCTTGATTATGCGCTTGTAAAGGCACTCCAAATATATATAAAAAGGATAACGAAGGATGATCAAATCGACCAGACTGATAATCAAAAACGGGGACAGTGAAAAGACGCAAGCTGCACTGAGCACTAAGGAGGTAAAGATTCTAGAGCAATCTGCCGACCACAATAATGCTATGGAGGTTAGCACAATCAGTAAAAGGAAAGATTCCGCGCCAATAACTCAGAGCAAGATTCCAGCCGGAAAGAAGAGCAAAACTACTCCAAAAGAAGGCGAGGTCTCTAACCTAACCATACTGGAAGCCATTCAAAGCTTTGAAAAGAACTTTAATAAGCAACTGTTAATAATAATAATAATAATAATAAGTTTTATTTATATAGCGCCGTTCCAGAGCTCAAGGATGCTTTACAATAGACAAGCAACAATAAAGGCAGAGGACAAAGACAGCAGACAAAACAACAGCAGGTAGATAACAGTGAAGGTACAGAAAATGAGAAGGTTAGGTAGATGGGACAGCACCCAGCGAAAAAAAAAAAAAAAAAAAAACGTACAACTTAAGAGTTATAACATTCAGCAAATAAGTGAGTTTTGAGCATGGATTTGAATTCAGAGATAGTGTTAACAGAACAGAGTGATCGGGGGTAGAGAGTTCCATATTTTGGGTGCTACAACACTGAATGATCTGCCCCCCCATCGAAACAAGGCAATGCCGAGGTACGACGAGAAGGCTAGAGTTGGAGGATCGTAGAGAGCGAGTCGGTGTGTAGGGGTGAAGCAGATTACAGAGATAGGAGGGAGCCAAGCCGTGCAGAGATTTAAAAGTGAGAAGGAGAATTTTGAATTTGATACGGTAAACCACAGGAAGCCAGTGAAGATCATGCAAAATTGGGGTGATATGTGCAGAACGCTTGGTGTGGGTGAGTATTCTGGCAGCAGAGTTTTGAATGTATTGCAATTTGGAAATGGAGCTAGCAGGAAGGCCAATAAAATGTGCATTGCAATAATCGAGACGTGATGTGATAAATGCATGGATGACAGTTTCAGCGTCTGAGATACTGATGAAGGGACGGAGCTGAGCGATGCGACGTAGATGAAAGAATGCTGATTTAGTGATAGAATTAATGTGAGAATGGAAAGATAGAGAGGAGTCAAAGATTACACCAAGACTTTTAACAGTACTGGATGGTTTGATGTGAGAGCCAGCAAACTCGCAGGTGAAGTTACTAAAACTAAAAAACTAAAACTAAAAAAAGCAAACTAAAGCCGTGCAGTTCAATGCTGAAGAAGTGAAGGAATGTAAGGGGAAAATCAACGAGCTGGAAAAGTGCAACGAACATCTGTGTAAAGAAAATACAGAACTTAAAGAGAGAATCAGGGACCAGGAGAGATACAAGATGCGATAGTGTCTGAAACAGAAAGGTTTATCGTAAAGAAAGGACGAGAACAGACGTCGTACAACTCTTTAATGAGATTGCGCCCGACATGGAAAAGCGACAGCTTGAAGAAGCAATTGACATTGTGCACAGAGTTGGCCGAAAAAAGGACAACAGGAATAGACACATAGTTGTCTTATTTGTCTGGAGATTTTGTAGCGGATTGACTGGGGTTTTCTTCTGGGTGCCAACTTATAAGTAAATTATAAGTACATTTTTATCTTAAAGTCAATCATACAAAGGTTCCAACTGAATTTTTTTTACAGATGAACCATGTTGAACATAAGTCAATAATATTACAGATAACAATAATCCAATTTGCATTGCATGAATTTCTTTATAGTCATTTCACTCTCCTACTACATAAAAAAAAATAATTCATAAACAAAAAAAACAAAATATATAAATTCCTAGTGGATTCAGTTCAATTTCTCTAATACAGTTTTCTAGAGGTACCTCTCCTACACTTGATTAATTCATACAATTGACCGTTGATCGGAACCATTAACAATATAATTGGAATAATACATTTGTTGCTCACAATACAATATTAAGCCATCAAGGATTTATAACAGAAGTTCAACACACATTGATTCAATCTACACACTTCGAACATTCATGATTCAATGATTCACTTCAAACTCTTCATGATTAATTCAACAGTTCAAATTCTCAGAATCTCTCACTGTCCAACAATTCAAAAGTCTCAGTTCAAAGATTCAATATTAGTTCAATGATTCAGTGACTCAATTTAAATGCTCAGGATATCTCACTGTTCAATGATTAAATGACTCACTTCAAACACTCCTCAGCAACGGAACAAGCAAAGATCCTCAGAAAAGAAAAATAAACAGTGAAATACTTGTTGGAAGTTCGGTCTGCACCAGAATTCAGCGGTAATGGAAAACCGGAATTTCACTTCTCATCAGCCATTTAGTTGTCATCTCTCGTCTCGACGCCAGTATTGTTCCGTAGCAAACTGCCAACCGTAGCTACCTGAATCTGGCTCAATCACTGTGTTTAAACTTCCAGTATTAATCAAATTTTCACCTCTAACCTCCAAGATCAGACAAAAAATGGCGTAATAGGTTGGTGAGTAGCGTATATTCTCTCTCTAGCTACTTCCTTTCCATTTTGTTTCTTTACTTTTATACTCGCGATTCTCTATGACAACATCGCCCTCCTGTGGACATCAGCAACATTTTTGGTGACAACTTCCAGTTCGTCACACTCCCTTCCTCTTCTAAAAACTGAATCATTGTTTAAGGTCACTATCTGAGAATCCAAAGAATTCTTCATCATCATTCTCTTCCTTGAAAATTTCCAGACAATGGCGATGCTGAATCTCCTCCAGTTGTTGAGCGGTAGGATAACAGGCTTTTAGTTGTGAGATGTGTGTAACTCGCAAATTTTCTCCTGTTTCTTCCTGTACTATCTGATAGTTTAAAGGGCCCACCCTACGGACAATTCGGTAGGGACCCTGCCATTTTGGGGCAAGTTTAGCGGAAAATGTTGTTATTGCTTTTGAAAGAGGGTGTGAACGCATCCAAACTCTGTCATTCGTTCTGAATGATAGTTCTCTTCTTTTACTGTCATAATTTCGCTTTTGTCTAAGACGAGCTCGGTGGAGATTCTTTGTAACAAGATCTTTTAGTTCTTGAAGTTGAGCAACATTGCTGTATGTTAAAGAATCTGGCGAAACGTCCCGAGGCTGTAATACCATATCTAATGGACCTCGGAGAGGTCTGTTGAGATTTAACTCTGCCGGTGTCACTCCCGTAGATTCTTGTACAGCTGAGTTCAGGGCAAAACGAAATTCATGAAGATGTTGATCCCAATGATGATGTTGTGAACCTACATAGGCAGCTACCATAGTCTTCAGGGTACGATTTACTCTTTCTGTGAAATTTGTTTGCGGGTGGTAGGCCGTAGTGAATTTCTGCGTTAAATTCCATCCTTTACAGGTCTCAGAAAATGTTTCAGACACAAACTGCGGTCCTTGATCTGACAACACATATTCTGGTACTCCCCAACCAGTAATGATTTCCTTGACCATCAGTTTAGATACACTTTCAGCAGTTGCTTTTCAGTAAGAGAAAATTTCCACCCATTTGGAATAATAATCTACAAAAACTAGTAAATAAGAATTCTGCTGAGAACTTTTTGGAAAGGGGCCCATGAGGTCTACCCCCAGCATCTCCCATGGTCTCGTTGCTTGAGTTTGCTGCAGTTTACCTGCTGGCTTTTTACATTCTGGTTTATAAGCGTTGACAGATTTGACAGTTTGTCACATAGGTTTTAACATCCAGACTCATCTTTGGCCAGTATACCAGAGTTTGTAACCTCCTATACGTCTTATATCTTCCTAGATGTCCCGAAGAGGATCGTCATGGAAGAAATTCATCAGTCTGGATCGCAAGGGTCCGGGAATCCATACTTGATAAAGAGAACGATGGGGAAGTTGGACTACTCGGTAAACTTTATCCTCAATAATAGTTAATTTTGTAGAGGAGTTTACCATTTTCTCCCCATCTTCCAAAAATGCTTTGGTATATTTCTTGTACTTCTTTATCTTCTTGTTGAGATCTCCATAATTCCTCATCTGTAAAGGGAAACACAAGTGCAGGAGTCTCTTGTTTATTTGCCCTAAACACAGTAGCACAGGTGGACATGCTAGACTGATCGGATGGAATTCTGGACAAGGCATCGGGAACTACATTGTATTTTCCTTTCCTATACTCCACCGCAAAAGTGAACTCTTGCAGTCGTAAAGCCCATCTCATGAGTCTGGTACTGGGTTTATTTGTCTTAAATACCCATTTCAGAGAGGAATGATCAGTTACAACGGTAAAGTAATGTCCCTCCAAGTAGTATCGCCACTTCTCCAGGGCCCAGACTACGGCAAGGCACTCCTGTTCAGTTGTAGAATAATTCTGTTCGGCCTTATTCAAAGTACGGCTTGCATAGGCAAGAATTTCTTCATTTCCAGGACTTCTTTGTTGACAAAGGATTGCTCCTAGCCCAATACCACTGGCGTCTGTATAGACCACAAAAGGTAAGTTAAAGTCAGGATGTCCTAATATAGGAGATTCCATCAGATAACGTTTAAGGGTATCAAATGCATCTTGACATTCTTCAGACCATTTGAATCGTACTCCTTTTCGTTTCAGGGCTGTCAGAGGTTCAGCAATTTGTGAAAAATTAGGCACAAACCGGTGGTACCAGCCCGCCATGCCAAGAAAACATTGGAGAGCTTTCAAATTAGTAGGGATTGGGAAGTCACGAATGGCTTGAGTCTTCACAGAGTCAACTTGTATCCCATCTGCAGACACAATATGTCCAAGAAATTTTAACCTGTTCTGGAAGAATTTGCTTTTCTTCATGTTCACTGTAAGTCCTGCCTCTCTCAACTTGTCCATCACCAGTTGTAAGTCTTGGAAATGTTGGTCTTTGTTAGGTGAGAACACAATTATGTCATCCAAATACACCAAACAAATTGTTCGTCTAAGTTCTCCTAAGGCTATTTCCATTAACCGTTGAAATGTGGCTGGAGCATTTCTAAGGCCAAACGGCATAGTCTTAAAATGAAATAGGCCTAAGGCACATACAAAGGCAGTCTTGTCTTGACTGACTGAATCCATCTGAACCTGCCAGTAACCACTGTTCAAATCAAGTGAGGTGAATATATTAGCACCAACTAAAGAGTCCAGAATTTCTTGAATAGTAGGTATTGGATAAGCATCGCTCTGGGTAATAGCATTGAGTTTTGTAGTCTACACAGCGTACTCCTCCTGTCTTTTTGGAACAAGAACCACAGGTGAAGCCCAAGCTGATGAGGAGGGTTCAATAACTCCAACAGCTAACATTTCCTCTATAAGTTCTTTCATGATTTTCATTTTGGAGGGAGAAACTTCGATAAGGTTTACTTTTCACAGGTACATCCTCTGTAAGAAAAATCTGATGATTTAATAGCTTAGTGTGACCGAGTTTATTACTACACACCTCAGAGTTTTGTTGCAGTTGTTCCAACAATATCAGCTTTTCCTTTGTTTCCAACTGAGCATGTTGGACTGCTTTTTCTACCAAATCTGCCAGTTCACCCTCAAAGCTTGGCATGGCTAGAGTCGGTGGAACAGCTGTAAATAATGCAACTGGACGTTCAAGTCCCCAGTCATTCAAATTCTGGAAACCACCATTAAAAAGAAATTTTTGTTTCTCATCAGGTTTGAACCAGTAGGTGTTGGTCGTTACATCAATCTGTAATCCACTGGAAAATAGAAAATCAAGACCCAATACTACTGGAAAAACTAGCATCTCTTCAGACATAATTACCACAGGTAATACCCAATTGCGATTATTTACCTGGACTTCTATCTCAGTCCATCCCAGGGGTTGTTTAGCTTCACCATCAGCTAAATATAATGGTCCTTCTTCCCAATTCTGTAACTCCTCTCCAGGCAACTGCACATCAGTCCAGAGTTTTTCGGAAAGAAGCGTGAAAGAGCATCCTGTGTCTACAATAGCATTTCCTTTCCATTGGCTGAACCATTAGCGAAACCATCAATTGATGTGGGCTAATGTTACCTGTAGCTAGTAAGGGAACTCTGTCTCTTTTATTTTTAACAACAGTTTGATCTTTTGTCTTAACATTATTCTGCTGGATTAACGCATTTACTGTGGGATGGGACTGATGACCAGAAGTATTAGCAATACTGGATGAATTACTACTTCGCAAAGTATCCTTAGTCTTGTTTAGAGGATATTGACGACAAGATGCTGGCTGAATGTGCTCCTTTACATTTCCAACAAAACATTTGAGTGACCCTCTCTTGATCCTTTTTCCTTGAGTCTGGTGATTCTGACTTTCTGTCTTAATGATGACTTTGTTAGAGAAACCTTTACGCTGTTCATATTGCTGTTGATTTTGCTTATCTTTCTCCAACTGTTGTCCCAGACGAACTAATTCGTCCACAGTGGACACTCTACGTCGTAATTCACTGGCAATACTAGGATTTATATTTTTTAGTATGAGTTTAATTACCTCTCCATCTGTAATTTCCGGTTTCCAACGCCTACATAAGGAATGATACATATACGCAAAATCTCTTATGCTTTCATTTTCTCCTTGAACTCGGTTACGGATTCTCTCTGCCAATTCATCAACATAATCTTCTGACAAGAAAGCTGATAGGAAGTTGGTCTGAAATTCAGACCACATAGAAATAGAACCTCTTGCTACATCCCACCAATCACGGGCAGTACCGTGTAACACATTTCGCAGAGTGGCAGTCAACTCCTCATTTGAAAGTGGGTTCAAGGCTAAATAATCATGACATTTCTCAATGTACGTCAATGGATCTGGATCATCTTCTTTTCTACCAAATGTAGGAAACTCCAACTTAATAGGTACCCTTCCACTAAGGCGGCGGCTTATATCCCCACCAGACATAAGTAAGTCTGTGGGTCCCAGTGAACCTTGATCGGGGATACCTTGCTGTATCGTAGATTGTAATGGATAATGTACACTTGTAACATCAACTGAAGCTGCCACAGGATGGATCTGAGAAAGAACTCTAACTGGTGAAGTGCCATAAGTAATAGTAGATGGTTGTGTGATAGGAATCACTGATGTATAATTACTACCATCTTGTTTAAGTGAGACCAATTCCTGTGAAAATATTTTAATCTGCTGATTTTGTGAAAGACATTCTGATTGTAGCTTCTCAATGGCAGTTTGAAGAGGTTTTATGATAGCTTCTATGTCCTTTTTAACTTGATTTTCTAAACGTTCCAACCGCCAACTTATACTAGCTGAACTTTGAGTCCGATGATAATCAAACTGTTGATTTAAAGTCTGAAGGAAATTTTTCTGCCCTTCTTGATTCAAACGGTTTAAATCTTGATGTAAAGTGTTTATAGTATTTATAAGCTCAGTTGAGTGATTACTGATTTCTCCACATCAGAATCCTGTATATACCCAATTTCATGTTTGGGCAGATCAACAAAACTTGGTATCAAAGTAGGCGTAGATAGAGAATCAAAACACAAGTTCATATCTATTAAAGAATATGATGTTGCATTTGGCAACAGAGGAGGAGATTCAGAAGAAAGACCATGTCTCTGTGGAGAAGCCATATCTTCTGAAGAGAATAATCTTACAGGTGGTGGTTTCTTGAATAACACCTCTATGCAAAACTGAAGTCACACATTTTTTTTTTTTTGAGAAAAAACAAAACAAAAAAATCAAACCACTGTTACCTGATTTTTATCCAAATTCATATATCAATTTTAAATTGTCCCTGTTCGGGCGCCATTTTTATGTAGCGGATTGACTGGGGTTTTCTTCTGGGTGCCAACTTATAAGTAAATTATAAGTACATTTTTATCTTAAAGTCAATCATACAAAGGTTCCAACTGAATTTTATTTACAGATGAACCATGTTGAACATAAGTCAATAATATTACAGATAACAATAATCCAATTTGCATTGCATGAATTTCTTTATAGTCATTTCACTCTCCTACTACATAAAAAATAATAATTCATAAACAAAAAAAACAAAATATATAAATTCCTAGTGGATTCAGTTCAATTTCTCTAATACAGTTTTCTAGAGGTACCTCTCCTACACTTGATTAATTCATACAATTGACCGTTGATCGGAACCATTAACAATATAATTGGAATAATACATTTGTTGCTCACAATACAATATTAAGCCATCAAGGATTTATAACAGAAGTTCAACACACATTGATTCAATCTACACACTTCGAACATTCATGATTCAATGATTCACTTCAAACTCTTCATGATTAATTCAACAGTTCAAATTCTCAGAATCTCTCACTGTCCAACAATTCAAAAGTCTCAGTTCAAAGATTCAATATTAGTTCAATGATTCAGTGACTCAATTTAAATGCTCAGGATATCTCACTGTTCAATGATTAAATGACTCACTTCAAACGCTCATGATTAATTCAACCGTTCAAATTCTCAGAATCTCTCACTGTCCAACAATTCAAAAGTCTCAGTTCAAAGATTCAATATCTTAGTTCAATGATTCAGTGACTCAATTTAAATGCTCAGGATATCTCACTGTTCAATAATTAAATGACTCACTTCAAACACTCCTCAGCAACGGAACAAGCAAAGATCCTCAGAAAAGAAAAATAAACAGTGAAATACTTGTTGGAAGTTCGGTCTGCACCAGAATTCAGCGGTAATGGAAAACCGGAATTTCACTTCTCATCAGCCATTTAGTTGTCATCTCTCGTCTCGACGCCAGTATTGTTCCGTAGCAAACTGCCAACCGTAGCTACCTGAATCTGGCTCAATCACTGTGTTTAAACTTCCAGTATTAATCAAATTTTCACCTCTAACCTCCAAGATCAGACAAAAAATGGCGTAATAGGTTGGTGAGTAGCGTATATTCTCTCTCTAGCTACTTCCTTTCCATTTTGTTTCTTTACTTTTATACTCGCGATTCTCTATGACAACATCGCCCTCCTGTGGACATCAGCAACATTTTTGGTGACAACTTCCAGTTCGTCACAATTTGTTAAAGAGGAGTTATGGCGTTGCTGCAAGGATTCCCTGGTGTGCAGAGAGAAAGGAGTCCGCTTCGCGGAGATGCTACCGCTAGAGGATAGGGAGGCAAGGAAAAAACTGTGGCCACAGATTGAACAGGCTCATCTGGATGGAAAGCGTGCTTACTACCGCGGACCACATGGATACTGTTAGATAATTTTGTCATCCAATGTATTTAATTTATTTGTTGATCTGCAATCCCCATCTCGATACGGCTCAGCTGAGGGAAGAAAGAAATGACACAGACTCAATGGTATCAAATCCCTTCTTCAACGTTTATTGTGTCAGCATTCTGCTATATGGTCCAGAAAAGCACATTCCACTGGACCCTCACCAATGAAATAGTTCTTTACCTTATATGGGGTGACATACATGTTTGAGGCTACGTGCGAAACTTGAGAACAGAGATAAAAACACATTCCTTAGAACATCCTTAGAACAGGAAACAGCTGCATCTACCCCCAACAAAACAAGTTTAAAAGAGGCCTTCATTATTCCACATTACATCACCAGAGAAGTTATTGAGAAGCATTAATTATTCCACAGATACATAGAGGGTCAACGGATCGGTTAAATGAAGGAATGGTTTGATCTACTTTCACTGGATATAAAAGGAGTGTGTTAAGAGGACATGGGACTATTTTTGTAATTGTGAATCATCGTAAATAAGCTTTGAACTAAGTTCTTTATTGTTTTTCTTTTCATTTTCTTTGTTCTATAGTTATTCATTATCTTCAGCAATGTTCAACTGTTTAGTCTCTTTTGCTTCGTTAAACGTGAGAGGTCTAAAAGATTTGGTCAAAAGAAAGGCACTATTTTTATTTTGTAAAGGGCAAAAACCACAGTCTATTACTACAAGAAACTCATTCTTCCGAAGTGGATGTTAAGTTTTAGTCTAACCAATTGGTCATGGGACCAATAAGTCTGCTGGTGTTGCAATTTGTTTCAATAGGTTTCCAGGTGATATAATTACATGCAGGAAAGATAGCCAAGGTCATTGGCTGATGGTGGTTTTAAAAATGGGTAGTTCTTTTTTCATATTAACTAACGTGTATGGTCATAGAACTACTGCCCAAAATAATTTTTTTTTTGAAGATATTACAAACACTTTATTAGAGCTAAAAACATTCTATCCAGCAGACTTTATTCTAATGGGAGGTGACTGGAATGTGACACCTGATGAATGGGAAGATAGATGGCCCACTAAATTTGACAGCTACCACTTTAATCATACAATTGGGGAATTTATTTACAAAAATCACTTGGTAGATATCTGGAGAAGTTTAAATTCAGAACAATACTCCTGGTTTAAACCTAATAACACCTGTAAATCCAGGATTAACTACTGGCTTATTGATTACTCGCTTATAGAATTTGCCTCAGACATCTTGATTTCCAAAGCCCCGTTAACAGATCATTGTATTGTAGAAATTAAATTAAATCCGGTTGATAGAATAAGGAAAAATAAAGGCTATTGGAAATTGAATTCCGGTCTGTTAAAAAATAAAGAACATTGTACAAAGATAAAATAAATATTAATTGAAACCGAAAATAATGAGACCATAGACAGTTTTTGCAATAAATGGGAATTTGTAAAATATAGAATTAGACAATGTTCCATAAAGTTTAGTAAGGAGATTGCCATGGAAAAAAGAAGAGAAGAATGTAATCTGTTCCAGGAAATTAGTAAATACTGTGATAAGGCAGAATTAGTGAAGATAAAGACAAACTATTGATATTGCAAGCCAGACTAGATGATATTGCAAAAGAGCTCAAGGCGCTTTTGTGAGATCGCGAGCAAAGTGGTTAGAGGAAGGAGAAAAGAACACATCATATTTCAGCAATTTAGAGAAGAGAAGACAGGAAACTATTCAATTTATCAGAAAACTTGATATTTCCTTAGAGTTTAAAGATAATAAAACTATTGAAAAGAAGTTTTCACTTTCTATAATAATCTCTACACATCTGCATATTCTCAATTAGATTCCTCCACTTTTCTAAATAAAATTAAGGACTTCATACCCAAGATTGATGATTCGTTTAAATAATTTTGTGAGTCAGATTTAAAAATAGAAGAACTGGATGATATGAGCTTGAAATTGGCATTGAATAAATCCTCTGGTAACCGACGGGCTCACAGCCGACTTCTATAGATTCTTTTGGAAAGATATCAGACAGTTGTTATTTAAGGCAATCCAAGAATGCATAGAGAAGAACTAATTAATGACAAGCATGAAGCAAGGTCTAATAATACTTATTCCTAAACATGGCAAAGATAAAAAGATTGTTAGATAATCTAAGACCTAATACACTTCTTAATACTGATTATAAATTATTATCTGGAATTATTGCAGCTAAAATGAAAAAAGGCCTGCTCCAGATAATAAATGAAACTCAGTCTGGCTTCCTTGCTGGAAGATCTAGCCATAATAACATTCAACTGGTACTAGACTTAATTGATTACAATCATACATTTGTAGAACATGGTTTCATGGTATTTTTAGATTTCTACAAAGCTTTTGATTCGGTAGAACATCCTTTTATATTAGAAACATTAACTTATTTTGGTTTTGGACAGAAATTCACAAATTTAATTACATTTACATTTATGCATTTGGCAGACGCTTTTATCCAAAGCGACTTACAGTGCACTTATTACAGGGACAATCCCCCCGGAGCAACCTGGAGTTAAGTGCCTTGCTCAAGGACACAATGGTGGTGGTGGCTGTGGGGCTCGAACCAGCGTCCTTCTGATTACCAGATATGTACTTTAGACCACTAGACCACCACCACTCCATGTTAGCCTAATTAGCCTACTTTACAATGATATTAACAGCTGTGTATCTCTGGAGCATGGCACATGCTCACGATTCTTAGTCAAGAGGGGCATTAGACACGGCTGCAACAGTTCTCTTTTATTATTTATAATGGTCGCTGAACTACTGTCTATTATGATTAGAATGAATAACTCTGATGGCTTTAACATTATGGGAAAGCACATCATAATAAGTCAATTTGCAGACGACACGACTTTATTTCTAAAAGACGAAAGGCAAATTTCCACAGTGTTAGATTCAATCAGTCAATTCTCGAAAGCATCAGGTGTTAGATTGAACACTAATAAATGTGAAATTCTTGCTTTGCATGATCAACCAGCTCACTTAAATATGTTCTTCGAGATTTCAGTGATGAAGAGGCAAAAAAAAATAAGGAAGCGGTATTTATCTTACCCAATGTTTCCTAAGGCCAAAGAAGTGACATTTAAAATCTTGAATGACATTTATCCATCTAATAGCTTTTTACATGAGAGATTTAATTGGGAGGACAATTTTGTGGATTTTGTGAGAAAGAAATCGAAACAGTAGAACATATTTTCTTTCATTGTGAATTTGTACACAAATTTTGGCTTTCATTTCAAAGTTGGATTCAATCTAAAGGTATATCTCTACATCCTTTGAATGTGATCTCAATTAAAGTTGGAGTGTTTTTGAATGTTAAGAACCTAGAATTTTTTATAAATAACCTGATTATTTTAGGTTAACACTTTATCCACAGATGTAAATACTTAAAGATTAAACCTCATTTCAACGGATGGAAGAATGATCTGAAGATATTTGCAAAATCTCTTCAATGGATGACCGACAGAAATGCCCTGAAACTTTTTTGTGCCTTGAACTTGTTTATGTTACTAGATTAAGATCCTCACTCTTTACTTTTTTATTTTATTTTATTATTTTGTATTTATTTATTTTATTGTGTGTGGTTTGTTTTCACATATGCTGTATCAACACGAAAAACATATGGATGATTATTGAATTATGCCATAAATGTATGTATTTTTATTCTGTTTAATAAATATTTTTATATATATATATGTTGAGTGGGGACACATTGTTTGTATTTTTTTTATGGGATTGAACTGCAAAAGACCTCAACCAACTCAGGGAACTCAGTCCCCGCCCATTCTGTACTCAGAATCAGAACTGTTGGAAATCATTCAACAATGGGGCTTGGATGCCCTCTATTGGACATTTCTTGTAATTGCCACTCAGAGAATTAATAGACAGTGGGTTTTCTTGTATTTTTACATTTCAGTTGATATTTTTACTATATTTAATTTTTATAAAATTTAATAAATATGTTTATTAACATTAAAATTTAAAGTTCAATTATGCCAAATACCACAAAACATGTGAATATGCACAAAAATAAATGATTACATTTAATGCGTTGCCATGCCAATAGTATTTGAGATATCAAGAATACCTTCGAATTTAAAATGTGCTTAACATTATGTTAATGACTTAACATTAGTCTGTATATTTTTTAAGCAATTCAGGTGAACATAATAGGGATTTTTCAATGTCTGTTTAAAGTGACACACTTCCAGCCAGTTGGTGTCACTACGACCGTGACCCACATTAGTCACATAAAAGTGATCAGCCTGCAAGGACAAATATTTGGCTCAATTTTGATGTTTTTATTTTCTTCACGCAGAAAATATGAGACTTTTCCTTATTCCATTTTTTTTACGTTATTTTGTAGCTTCGCCATGGCAACATCATTCGATATATCAGAAAACCCTCTGCAATTATCATCTTCAATGTCTTGGCATGATGTTGCCCACATTTGGTGCCTGTACCATTAAATCTCTGGGAGGAGTATTTCAAATTATTCTGTATGCCTTTTTCAAACAATCCAAAATGGCCAACTTCCTTTTGGGCAGAACCTATGACTGTGATTGCGAAAGTTGTCCGGCTTGATGCAATCTATATGTATACAAAGTTTGGTGACTGTACCTCAAAGGGATGTATGCCCATGTTCTAGGTGGCACCGAAGAGCCCCTTCTGCACCCCCCCACCTGTAACTCTGCCACGCCCTAATGGCCAGCGACTTTCAGTGCTCGGGCCCTAATAATCCTTAGAAGAACAACAGAGCTTTGCACTTTCAGTGCTCGGGTCCTAATAATAATAATCCATAGAAGAACAATATGGCTTTGCACTTTCAGTGCGTGGGCCCTAATAAGAATCCTTAGAAGAACAATAGGGCTTCACACTTTCAGTACTTAGGCCCTAAGAACAATAGGGCTTCGCACTTTCAGTGCTTGGGCCCTAATAATCCTTAGAAGAACAATAGGGCTCCGCACTTTCAGTGCTCGGGCCTTAATATTAATAATCCTTAGAAGAACAATAGGGCTCCACACTTTCATTGCTCGGGCCCTAATATTAATAATCCCTAGAAGAACAATTGGGCTTCGCACTTTCAGTGCTCGGGCCCTAAATATAGCTGTAAGCAGCAATTGTTCAAGGTTTTTAAGAACTTTCAAAGTACGCAAAACAGGTATGTGTTTTTAGATGTCTATGTACATTTGTAAGTTGCTGAATTTGCAAAATGGTCTTAAATATGACTCTTATGTGTTGTGTTCAACGATCCTGAAACAGGAGAAAGTCAGACTTAAAATATGCGAACAATTCAGCCCTTCAATCTCATGTTTTCATTGTCTGTGTACAGTGTGTGTGTGTGTGTGTGTGTGTGTGTGTGTGTGTATACATATGTGTATGTATGAGTGGGTTTTGGCCACACCTACAATAAAGTGTATTTTTTATTGAAATGAATATACTATATTTGTTTTGCATAAAGTTTATTTTAAAAATATTAGGAAAACACATTTGATATTTTTCAATTAATGCTGTATTTAAGTTAAAAATAGAGCAAAAGCATTTCAAATCCAATGAATGAAGGCAGATTAGTGCCATCTGGTGGAAGATATTAAGAAAATCATATGTAATACTATGGTGTGGCCACTAGATGCCTGTAAAGCTCTTTATAAATATAAACAGATAAAACCTTGCTGATTAAAGTGTTTTCAGGCATAGTTATTTACTAGGGCTGTGTTAGAAATAAAAGTCTTCTAAACGATAGCAGTGCCTTTTCTCTCCGTCTTTTATTGAGTCATGAATGAATCAGTACAAAGCATCCAACGTTGGGGAGCGGATAAAGAATAGCTCACTCGTCTACAGTGTAACATGCAAGGATATACTGCAATAAGAAAAGGGGGGTTACAATATTATCCAATAGGAGCACGCATTACCTCATACAGATAACAATTCCATACGGCAAAAGCTCCTCTCTTGCTTGAGAGCCTAAGACTCATATGGAAAAGGCTCCAAGTTCCATGGTAGCCTGTCGGACCAATGTCATACACAATCGTACAAAGTACACAAACAGTCGATGTATGCTCAGACAGAGTGAGGAGGGGGCCTCCACAGCTCCATCTCAATATGAAACAGATGTTTGATAATGCATACAGAAAGGAATGCAGCAACTCAGCATCTCTCTTGGACAGAGCTGAGATGTAGAAATAACATTTCTATTTCTTACAGTGCCCCCTTTTATAATGACAGTTATACTATAACATAATTATCACATTACATTATTCTCAGCATGTCCATTATTACAGAATAATACATGAAACATATTTCAATCAAACATTTCTTCCAAAGTCATTAGTACTTGATAGTTCTGTTTGCTAAGGAGTATTGAGACGATACAAAAGTATTCATAGAACATTAAATCAACATCCTAATGAATGGAATAATGCAGCAAACAGTAAATGAAAGAATTAACAGTATAACTCCAATTGGTATTAAAGAAGATACAAGTAATTGTTTCCAACTTGTAATCCAGTCTCCAAACCCACAATCTATCATTCATTTGTCTTCTCTGTAATTCATCAACAATTTTTGTCATATTATTTATACCCTCAGCTATGATATGACCATCTTCATCATTTTCGGGTATATATATGTACAAACAGAACAGTCACTCTTTTGCATTAGTAATTGTAACAAACATAGGCCAAATAATAACATAAGTAGAATGCATATAGCAATCGATATAATGGAAGACATCCAGGGTGCGAACCACCCAAACACATTGGAAAATGTCCCCATATTCCCTGACGTTATCAGCTAATTCTTTATTCAACTTATCCCTTTCCTTTCATACCTTCATGAATTCACCATCATCATCATCAATGTGACCCAGGATGTATGTATAGCATTTATCACCAAATATTTTACATATTCCTACTCCATCTTTAGCCAAGAATTAATCCAAACATTTAATACCTCTTGGCTATCCAACACTGTCTAGATATCCTTCAGGGTCACTTGAGGCATCACATTCCATGTACCTTCGTTTCCGGGTGTTTACCCATACCTTCATAACAAAAACATCTTCATTTAACATTACCATAAAACATAAACCATCATACGTTATCTCTAGGAATTGGAATTACACTTGTGACTCCTTGCTGTTGTGTTGATACTGGACGGGCATAGGCAAGCACGAACACCTGCCCTATGCAGAGTGTCAGTAGGAGTGTTTTCATGTTGACTGTTCCGGGTCCCTCCTCAGGTCCTCCTAATTCAAAGATTCCGGTTGGGCACTGGCGCTGCGTGTTCAGCTCCTCCAGTGCTTTCACCGTTCACCTTGAATCAGTAAGGCCTTCCTCTGGAGCAAGCTTCACGCGGCTTGCGTGGATCCACTGTGGTTGAAGATCAGTCAGCACCTCCGTTCGGGTCACCGGCAGTTGGTTTCAGATACTTCAACAGAACCTGCTGATTCGGAACAAATGAGTAGAACTTTCTGCAGGCAGAGGGAGAGAGATATCATCATTTATGTCAATTAATATTTTAATGAGGGAACCCACATAATCCGCGATGATCACCTCTGTGTCACCTGTGGAAAGATTGCCAGCGCGACCTCTGACCCAAGGGGTCGGGAAAGGTCTACCCATGAGAATTTCAAAGGGAGACATTTTTGTAGTGGCTGACGGAGACATTCTCATTTCAGTCAGTACAGCGGCAATAAATCAACCCAATTTCTGCCCGTATCTAAACACGCTTTATTAAGACGTTCTTTTATCGTTTTGTTCAAACGTTCCACGTTTGACGAAGATTGAGGATGATACGGGATATGAAAATGCCAATTAATACTAAGTTCTTTAGCTAATAATTGTGTTACTTTAGAAGCAAATGGAGTTCCATTGTCGCTTGCTATAACAGTTGGAATACCAACACGTGGTATAATTTCTTTGGCAAGAACCTTCACTACCATATTTGCGTCTTCTTTTCCACACGGAAAAGCCTCAGGCCACTTAGTAAATCGGTCAATAATCACGAGCAAATACTTGTGATTTCCACATGGAGGCATGTGTGTAAAATCGATCTGTAAATATTGGAAAGGAAGTTCAGGATGCGGTAAAGCATCATGGCTGATTGCCTTGTGCCTGTTTGTTTGCGCACATACCAGGCAAGCATCCAATATCAACAAAGTATTTCTTTGAACGTTCGCAATGCAGTATGATTGATTCAAATTTTGTATCACTTTTTCTTTTGACACATGTGATACACCATAATAATGCCTACACAGCATTACAACAGTAGATGCTGGTAGCGCAATTCTACCTTGTTTATCTCTTAAGATACCAACTTGATCTGGTTTTACTTCATTGGCTGCCCAATGAGTCAAATCATCTTGAGTAGGATTCGCTTGTAAGATTTTAACATCCAAATCATTAATCAACGATGAATTCATCATCGGCACTTCACTGTTTTGTTCATTTACATGCGGACTACATATTGCTTCTTTTGCTGCCCATTTCGCTACTTCATCCGCAAATCTGTTACCTTTGGCCTCGTCAGATTCACCTGTATTATGACCAGCTACTAATTACAGCAAGCTTCGATGGTTGCTGTGCTGCACTAATCAGCTCGGCCACAATGTTGTGATGCGAAATTGGTTTTCCTTCGGAGGTTTTGAAATTTCTTTCCTCCCACAATTTAGCAAAATCATGGACTACGCCATACGCATATTTGGAGTCAGTATATATGTTGATACACTGACCTTTTGCCAATTGACAAGCTCTTGTTAAAGCAATCAGTTCTGCGACTTGTGCTGATTTATGTGGCAGTGAATACGCTTCAATTACTTTATTAGGCAATTCAACAATAGCATAACCACACAAATATGTACTGTCGTTTGGCTTAAAGCAGGATCCATCAATATACCAATGGATTCCCTCCTCCAGGACAGACGTGGAAACGTCTGGCCTGCAAGCAGTCGAAATTTGGATCCTGTTCAGGCAGTTGTGGTCGTCGCTCTCAAATTCACCTTGTGTCAGCAACCTATGCAAATGTACAGTAGGGCCATGAATAACAGAAGTTACTTTCAACGTTACATTAGCAGTAGCTAACAATATAGCCTCATAGCCAGAACAGCGTTGGGCAGTCATGTGTTGAGTCGAAATATTATGCATAATGGCTCCTACCTGATGAGAAACATGTACAATGAGAGGATGTGACAAAACAACCTTTTCAGCATCCTGTATCATGATTGCTGTAGCAGCCACTGCACGCAAACAAGCCGGAAGTCCCTTAGCGACCGAATCAAGGGTCTTAGATAAATAAGCTATTGGACGGAAAGTGCCCCCATGCTATTGGGCCAGGATTGCTGCGGCTGTGCCACCACTTTCGTACACGTATAGATGAAAGTCTTGTGTGTAACAGGGTAGGCCAAGGGCAGGCGGCCTTAAGAGTGATGATTGCAAATGTTTGAATGCTTGATTCATCTCACTTGTCCATGTAATATCGTCTTTGTCACCCAGCGTAGCTTCTCGCAGGATTTTGTCATACATGGAGCAATTAGGCACCCACAGTCGGCAGTAATTGACCAGTCCCAGGAAGCTTTGCATTTGCTTCCATGTGGATGGATGCTTAAATGTAGCGATGGCTTTGATCCTGTCCGCAGACAGACGAACTTGGCCTTGTGACAGTTCATGTCCAAGGTAATTGACTTTTCTCTGCACCCATTGAAGTTTGTCTCTAGATGCCTTGAAACCAGCCTCTGCAAGAACATTGCAAACAATCTTTGAGGCAGCAGCACACATGTCCTCAGAGGCACCAGTGACAAGAATGTCGTCAGCATATTGGAGCAGACAGGTGTCTGGAGGAAGCTTGACATCTTTCAGTGTATCGTGCACTACAGCGGAGAAAACAGCCGGAGAATCTCTGAACCCTTGAGGGAGACGTGTCCAACTGTATTGACAATTCTGAAAATAAAATGCAAAAAGCGGAGCTTAAATCAATAGCAGAATAAAATTTATGTTCTGAAGGAATAAAATTAATTATAGCCTGAACTTCTGGTACAATAGGAGCAAATGGTTTGATAAAATCATTAATTTTTTCAGGTCTTGCGTTAAACGCCAAGTACCATTAGCTTTCTTAATTGGATTGATTGGTGTATTATAAGGTGAATGAGTTCGAACCAGAATGCCTTGTTCCAAAAATCGAGCAATGAGAGGTTTAAGCCCCTCCTCTTATTTCTTTGAAAGCGGGTATTGTTTCTGAAACACAGGCCTAATATTTATCAAATTTGCCCTGTAGGGCTGGATATCTGGACATCCTTGTGTTCCGCCCACAATTGAGGGTTGACTCCCGAAATTTCTGGTAGCAGCACAGTTGGAGACGAATCTTCAACAAGAGCACCTCTTGTGTCTGTTGTAATGGAAAAAACTGAAGGAAACAGAAGTGTCAAAGAGTTAGAATCAAAATTCAATTTCATACCAAGTTTATGCATCAAGTCTCTACCTAACAGGCAGAATGGAGAATTCGGTATGATTGCAAATGAATGCATTTTAAACAATGTCGGTACATCCTTAGAAGTAATTGGTAAGGTGGGCGTCAATTCGCATTTCACAGGAACATTATTAATCCCTACAGAATTAATTTTCTTTCCCGTGATGGAGCCTGAGTACACATCAGAAGATAACGAGGACACCGAAGCGCCGCTATTGATTAAAAACATGTATGGTTTATGGTCAACATTTAATTCAAGGAATGGCAAAACATTTGATTTATTTAGATATTGCATCGAATGTTGTGACAATTCAGACTCTTTTGCTCTCACACCGTCAGGCGCGATTCCATTCAGTTGGATATCTCCCTGAATCAGTTACACTCTGTCTCTGAGTAGGAGAAAACGAAGGAGGGGGTGTTTTGTCATAGACATTTGAGTGTTTACACATCTGGTTGGTATTAAGCTGCTGCCTTTTTCCTCTCCTCTCCGGCTGTGAGACTGACTGTGCACTGAGATGAGCCCTTTGTCTGCAAAACTTTGCAACATGTCCTAAGCGACCGCAGCAGTAGCATTCAACAGGCTTTTTTGTGTGAAAGAACGAACGTTTCTGAGCCACAGCATCAACTTGTAACATTATCAGAGTTTTTCCTTTGGAGGAAGCAAAAGGCTCCAGCAGAGGAAAGCTCACGTAAACGCTTGTCAAGGTCATCAATTGACATCATTAAAAAATTATTCGTGGTGATAGCTATAACATCAGCAAAAGGCAACGGATGAACCTTAAATCCTTCTGCAGTTTCCACGAACGGAAATGCAGTCGCAGCTTTCAAATCAGGATACAGTTTATTTTTCACGGGCTCACACACTAACGGAGCCTGAAGATAATCATAACTCAAAAAAGTTTTGTCTTTCTCCTCAGGCTGTGAGACTGACTGAGTAACACTCACCACTCTGTCAGACTGTGCTCTGAGATCAGCCCGCGGGTTAGAAAATTTAAGATCTTTTTATTTTTTCCAGCAGCTTTGTCTACGTTAGGTCCGCGATCCCAGTACTTTTTCATCAGTTCCCAAGTTTTATAGGATTGTTTCATATAATCAAAGTCCCATTCTGGATCACCCCAATTTCCATAAATCATGTCTTTCGCTGCAGTCATGTCTGTATCTTTAAACGATCCTTCATGCGGAAATTTATCTAATTGTGTTTTGTCCTCTGACCAGCCAGCTAAATTTGATAAATAAGGTTCCGTAAAAAAGGCTTGATTATTTCTGTCCATAAAATCTTTTGGAGATTCATTAAATAAAGGTGGATTTATTTTATGTCCCATTTTTGAAACCACACAAAAATATTGTTCTCCAATTCAGAATAAACAAAATTCAAATACAAAACAAAGAAAAATCTGCAGTGTCAATTGTTAGTAAAGCATTTTAGTCAAGGAAGCAAAGAAAGAAGAAGAACAGAGAAAGAGGGGGAAAAAAAATAAAAAAATCAAAATAAACTGTGCATTGATTCACTCACAAACCCCAAAAAAACGACGGAGATTTTTTATGAAATATCTCGCAACAATCCTTCTTACAAAAGTAAGGAAATCACACAACGAAGAAAATTTATCACGTTTTCTCTACGTTCGTCCCGTAGTTTATCAAAAACTTACGAGGAACTCCACATAACAAAAAAGAGGGGATCCATTTCTCTTTCTTTGTTCTTCCCGCATTTCATTAGAAACACGAGGATAACCTTCCCGCATTTATCAAAAACACGAGGAGACCGTACACTACTAACGATAAATAAACTTGATCATGTCCTTTATCGCCCTTCCCACATTAATTAAAACACGGGGAGTCATCAATCTCTGATGACATATACGGTCTTTCAATAACGCAATACGGCACTATCATAACATTATAATCATATACTTTAAAATTATGTCTCAGCAAACAGTAAGAATCAACCCTGAAAATTAGATTCTTACCGTTTGGAGATATCCCGGACGAGCCCCCAATTGTTGGAAATAAAAGTCTTCTAAACGATAGCAGTGCCTTTTCTCTCCGTATTTTATTGAGTCATGAATGAATCAGTACAAAGCATCCAAAGTTTGGGAAGCGGATAAAGAATAGCTCACTCGTCTACAGTGTAACATGCAAGGATATACTGCAATAAGAAAAGGGGGGTTACAGTATTATCCAATAGGAGCACGCATTACCTCATACAGATAACAATTCCATACGGCAAAAGCTCCTCTCTTGCTTGAGAGCCTAAGACTCATATGGAAAAGTCTCCAAGTTCCATGGTAGCCTGTCGGACCAATGTCATACACAATCGTACAAAGTACACAAACATTCGATGTATGCTCAGACAGAGTGAGGAGGGGGCCTCCACAGCTCCATCTCAATATGAAACAGATGTTTGATAATGCATACAGAAAGGAATGCAGCAACTCAGCATCTCTCTTGGACAGAGCTGAGATGTAGAAATAACATTTCTATTTCTTACAGGCTGTCAATCAATTACAATTTTTAATCGAATTAATTACTAAATCGTGATTAATCGCATATACAAATATTTGCTGAGAAAGCACCTCATATAACAATAATTCAATATATAATGATTAAACATATTTATCAATATATAATTATACATAGTTATCTTTAAATAAAACAAAAAAAAAATATATATATATATATATATATATATATATATATATATAAATAATAAAAAATTCTGATAATTAAAATGCATTACATTCTTGTAGCAGAAGAGTTCATCATTGATAAGACAATACAAAAAGCGGCTTTAGAATACAATGTATTGTTTACTATATCATTGATCATAAGTCAATCATTGGCATACAGTTCACAACAATCCATTTCGCAAGTGAATTTGTCAATCAGTTGGAGATTTATTATGAGGGCTTGTTTAAGAGCCCGTCTATTTCGTCAGATATGCTTGTGTAGCATCTCGGGTGCGTTGCATCATAAACATAAAATGTTTAGGTCACTGTTTCAAGTTAAAAATCTTTAAACACATCTTGAGATCCCTTAGTTCGCATTTGCGCTCCAAGTGTTTTGAACGCTAGAACGTAACGCATGTTTGTGTTGTTCTGCCTACTGAAGTGTTTTCTTCACTGTATAAACTACACATTGTTCATACAGCTGAAATTTCACTTACTGCCCTCTGGAGTAAACTGGTGGTACTACAAGCTTGCATTTCTCAGGAATCTTCCTTATTGTGGTCCAGGGGCAGTGTGATTAATTGCGTTAAATTTTTAAGGCATTATTTTTTGGTCAAATTAATCGCACTGAATTAACGCGTTAAATCGACAGCCCACCGGTGGTACTACAAGCTTGCATTTCTCAAGAATCTTCCTTATTATGGTCGAGGGGCAGTGTGATTAATTGCGTAAATTTTTTTAACATGTTATTTTTTTGGCAAATTAATCGCACTGAATTAACGCGTTAAAACAACAGCCCTATTATTAACTTTTATTAGGTTGCATGTGTATTTAGACATTATCAAACTACTTTTTGTAGCTTGTAGATTTTTCTCTGTTTGAGAAATATTGTTGTTCTAATGTTGTTTTTAAGCATCACTTTTTGGATTATGATTATAATCAAACAAACACAGTCTTTATGTTTTAGAGTTGAACCCCCTTCATTTCTTTGTTCTTTTTCTGCAGTTTGTATTCCCCAAAATGCGCTGTATTTTTAAAAAAATTTCATATTTCCAATTAATTTGTTATGGTGGTCATTTTTAAAAACGTTATAACTGTTATAAAGCCACAAAGCACCCAATCTCCAAAAAGGTTTTAGAAGTTTATTTTAGGAATTATAGGCTTTTGGATACACTTGGTCAAACCCACATGATAAATACAACCAATGTAGGTTCTAAATAACTATTATTTATAATAATTATTGACCTAGGGAGTACAAGGTGTAGTTCACAATAGCAGGTGACATTGGATAATTTACACACCATTTATACAGCCATTATGCTGAAATTTGATTGGCTGCTGGCGGCCATGGTTTTTTATTTGTCCAATTGACATTGTAGGATATGTTAGACTTTGGCCTTTACAAGATGCATACCAATTTTCAACTTCATTGATCATACGGTTGCGGAGTTATGAGTATTTTTAGCTTTTGCGCCCCCTATAGGTGAAACTTTTCACGACTTTGCATGCATACTCAGAATGTCCTGTTGTTGATGTGTATCAAGTTTCAGAATATTTGACCTTTTCGTTTGGTAGATATTGGTCAATACGTACAAAATGGATGAAGCCTGACCAATTTGTTGGCTTATATCTTCGTAATGCTTTGATAAATAAAAATTATTTTGATAAACTTTTGTCAGGATGGTCCATAGTAGACAAACACAGATTTTTGTGCACATTGGACATACGGCCTAGGAGGAGTTCGAAAAAGTAGGTTTTCCGATTTATGCAAATTAGTGTGAACATTTTCATGAAGAAATTATATCGGAGATATACAGTATAAGTTTGTTTGTCTTGAGCCAAGCAATCCAACAATGTAAGACACTTGAGTGTGCTACAAACATTTTAGAAATTATGGGCCAAAATGTAAAAATGATCCCTATACTGCCACCTTGAGGCAGATACGCTGTAGTACTCTGGGGGACTACCTTCCCTCAAAGTTTCAGCTCTCTACGACTTATGGTTTGATCTGCACTATCAGTTTTAGGGCAGAATAATAATACAAATCCTTACAATTACAATAGGGTTTCAGCCCTTTGGGCTTGTACCCCTAATAAAAAGAACACTAACAAACACAATAGGTGCCTATGCACCTTCAGTGCTTGGCCCCTAATAAACAGTAGAACAGTTCAAAGAGACTTAAAATGTTGGAACAGGTCACAATCACAAAATTATTACATTTATTTATTATGATGTTTCACATTTAGTGCACTTGTAACCGGTCCTACTCGACCCACCCTGAGTGGGATTCGAACCGGCGATCCCCGTCATGCAAGTTGGACACGCTAGCAAGGAGGCTATATAAGCCATGGCCTCTAGCCTTGGTTCTAGTGCATCTCTTAAGGCCAGGAAAGTAAGGTTTACACACTGCACAGCTATCACGTACCAGCTGGCTTCATTTACACTCACCCCCCTAAACCTCAATGCTCTCTGGTTCAATGCACCAGTGTCACCGGTGCTACTCGACCCACCCAGATCGGGATTCGAAGCTGCGATCCCCGTCATGGGAGTCAGACGTGCTAGCAAGGAGGCTATAAAACCATGGCCTCTAGCCTCATTCGCTAGTGCATGTCTTAAGGTCAGGAGATTGAGGTTTACACTCTGCACAGCTATCACGTACTAGCTGGCAACTGTTACCCACTGGTAATACATTGCAGCCTTGACTAAGACTATAAGCTGAGACCTAGATCTAGACCAAAACACTGCCCAGACCAAGGCAGTGTTTATATAGTCTCAACCAAGACCACACGATCAAGACCCCAACTCTGTTGGCTACAGGGGTTTTAGTCCAGTGTATGTTCCAGTTCCATTTAATGTTTATGCAGTTTTTCAGTCAAAGGCATATAGATCACCATTTACTTTGCACTATCAACAAGCACCAAAGAGATTAAAAAGTTTAAAAGATCAGAGTCAGATTTTCACTTTCCAAAAGATTTAATAACAAAATAACAAAATGGCCGGGAGAGTTCACTTGTAGAAATCTCAAAGAAGCAGAGGATATATCACATTATATATCTTTCTAACATCAGTAAAAAGCTTTTGGCAGAATATAATTGGTCAGAGCAAACTCATTCTCTTTAGAGTTTAGTGTTTGTTGCAAGGCGACATAGTGGAAAAGAAAGTGTTAGAGGAAATATTTGTTAGACTAAAAGTCAACCCTGCCATTCTCTTTATTCTGTGCTAAGGTCCCCTTTATCTAAATTTTTCAGCTTTTCTTAGTATCTTTCTCAACAAGATACAGAAGTACATGTTCACACAAATTATTCCATACATCACAAATTCTTCCACTTGCCAAACAAAGATTCTTAGTTTCATACCAATCTTTTTTTAGCTGATCAGTAGATCTCCTGAATCCAAATTCCTGAATACTAAATTAATATATATTTTTCTCTACAGCAGGTTTATGAGGACTGTAAGATGGTGACTCTTAGTGCACCTTATGTGGCTGGTTTCTTGGGCTTCAGAGAGGCCCCCCCTCTGCTACAGGCCCTGGAGAGACTGAAGAATGAACAGCCAAATCTAATGCCACAGGTAAGAGTCAGTCTTTACCACATCTGTTGCCTTAAGGCCTCTGCATACTTCCTACAAAATTGAAGCATGAACATGTGTGATGTCATTTAGAACAAAATATGGCCAAAAAGAAGGTGTTTTTGCATTTGTTTTGGTGGTTCGTAACAGCTCGCCTGGGCAAAATTACTGCCTGCTAAACACATTCTTACTGCCATTAGTCCATGTCAACAGTAGGCCTGACCTGGAGCTCTACTTACTTTGAGGCCGACAACTAATCCACATTCAGTCAGGTAAGGTCAGTCAACATGAACACACCAGCATCTAGTATTTAGCCAGCTGATTTACCTACATCTGTACAATTGGTTTGTAGAGACATTTTCCAAGACCATTTTGGCATGCAATTTTTTTGTTTAATTAGTCAAATCTACTCAAAAACTCTTAAGTGGTCATTTACTCATGTGCCATCTGCAGTATAAGTCATTCACACATCTGCCTATAGTAAGTATGTCTCCTTTTGTGTGTATTCTACCCATTAACACTTTTATTTAATTAATATTTTTTATTTTATTTAAGTCTTCACCCTCACGTAGTCTTGCAGAGCTTTCGGCATAAAGTCTGGTCCACAATGCAGCTTATTCTGGTCAAGAACAGTCCACTAAGATTGATAAAAAGTAAAAAAAAAAAAAAAAAATTGTGAAAAAACAGTGAAAGGATCTCGGTGCTGAACCCCGCCACTACAGTGGCAAGAAAAACTATGTGAACCTTTTGGAATTACCTGCATTTATGGATAAATTTGTCTTAAAATCTGGTTTGATCTAAGTTACAGTAAAAACAAACACAATCTATGTTAACTAATAACACACAATTTTTTGTATTGTTCTTGTACATATTGAATACATCATTCAAACATTCACAGTGTTGGTTGGTATGTGAAGTATGTGAACCCCCTAAGCTAATGACATCATCAAAACTAATTAGAGTCTGGATTTGGCAAACCTGGCATTCAATAAATGAAACTATATTGTGGGGTTAGTGGTGTGGGTTAGAGCTATTCTGACTTTTAATAAACACTCAAACGTTTTTATTTTGCTATTCATAAGAAGCGTCTACTGACGTGGTCATGCATCGCAAAAAAAAAGAGATCTTAAAAGACCTATGATCAAAACTTGTTGCTTTGCATAAAGCTTGAAAGGGTTACAAAGTTACAAAGAGCTTCGATATTCATCTCTGTACAGTTAGACAAATTGTCAATAAATGGAGACGATTTAGTACTGTGGCTACTCTCCCTAGAAGTGTCCATCCAGCTAAGGCACAACGCAGAATGCTCAATGAGGTAAAAAATAACCCTAGAGTTACAGCTGAATCATTGGAACTGGTTAATATCTGTTCATTTCTGTTGAGTCTACTGTACAGAAAACATTGAATGGGCATGGTGTCCACGGCAGGACACCACAAAAGAAGCAGTTGTTTTCTGTTACTGAATTCTGCCAAAGACCACCTTGACACTCCACAACCCTACTGGGAAAAATTTAGTTGACTGATGAAACTAATAATGAATTGTTTGTGAAGAACACACAGTACTACGTATGGCGTAAAAAAGGGCACCACATACTAACAGGAAAACATCATCCAAAAGGTGAAGTACGGTAGAGGGAACATCATTATTTGGGGCTGCTTCAGGGCCTGGAATGCTTGCCATCATCAAGGGAAAAATTAATTCCCAAGCCTATCAATATATCCTACAGGATAATGTCAGGGTGGCTATGCACAAGCTAAAGCTCAGTAGAAGTTGTGTGATGCAGCAGGACAATGACCCTAAACATCAAATTGAATCCAATACAGAATGGCTTCAAAATAAGAAAATCCACCTTTTGGAGTGGCCCAGACCTTAACCCAATAGGGATGCTGTGGAATGACCTCAAGAGAGCCGTTTGCACCAGACATCCTAATAATATGGCTGACCTGAAGTAGTTCTTTAAGGTAGAATGGTCCCAAAAATCCTTCTGAACATTGTGTAGTTCTAATTTGTAGCTACCGGAAATGCTTGGTTGAGGTTATTGCTGCCAAAGGAGGATCGTCCAGTTATTAAATCACTTACTTTTTCCACAACACTGTGAATGTTTAAAGGGATGTTTTTAAAAAAGACTATTATAATTAGATTCCTCCGATAGGAGGAAATCTATTGTTATTGACAGATTTATTATTATTATTAGATTCCTCCAGTAGGACTAAATCTATTGTTATTGATGCTTTTATTAGATTCCTCCGGTAGGAGGAAATCTATTGTTATTGACTGTTTTATTAGATTCCTCCGGTAGGAGGAAATCTATTGTTATTGACTGTTTTATTAGATTCCTCCGGTAGGAGGAAATCTATTGTTATTGACTGTTTTATTATTATTATTATTAGATTCCTCCGGTAGGAGGAAATCTATTGTAATTGATGGTATTATTATTATTATTAGATTCCTCCGGTAGGAGGAAATCTATTGTAATTGATGATATTATTATTATTATTATTATTATTAGATTACTCCGCTAGGAGGAAATCTATTGTTATTGATGGTTTTATTAGATTCGTCCAGTAGGAGGAAATCTATTGTTATTGACTGTTTTATTATTATTATTAGATTCCTCCAGTAGGACTAAATCTATTGTTATTGTTGGTTTTATTAGATTCCTCCAGTAGGAGGAAATCGTCTAGGTTACGTATGTAACCTCAGTTCCCCGATGGAGGGAACGAGACATTGTGTCGAAGAAGCGACACTAGGGGTCTCTCTTGAGCGCTGAATATGCCTCTGAACTATGAAAAAAGGCCATTGAGAAGTTGGCAGACATTATTTGCATACCCTATTTTCATTCAAGATTTTTGAGGAGCCGGAAATGGTCCGGCCAGAACAGTGGATCAGCGACGTGGCAGGGAGGACACAATGTCTAGTTCCCTCCATCGGGGAACTGAGGTTACATATGTAAACTAGACGTTCCCCGTCTGTCGCTCACTTCGACGTTGTGTCGAAGAAGCGACACTAGGGGTCCCAATGAAATCGTGCCATGCGCTGAGCTGTGTACGTGAACTGCTGATACAGAAGTGGGCAGGTACTCCCGTGCCCGTTGCACACGGCGCCCCAACCCAAACTGGAGGCGTCTGTCTTGACCAAGACGTGTCGGGACACCTGCTGCAAGGGTACTCCTGCCCGTAAAAAGCAGAGGTCTGTCCAGGGTTTGAATGTCTGGCGGCAGACGGTGGTGATCATCAAACGGTGCGTGCCGCAGTGCCATGCT
>NC_068282.1:34108110-34194923 GCF_025860055.1 Xyrauchen texanus
GGAATCTATTGTAATTGACAGTTTTATTATAATTATTATTATATTATTAGATTCCTCCGTAAAGAGGGAATCTATTGTAATTGACAGTTTTATTATTATTACTATTATTATTATTATTATTCTCCTTGAGCCCCAATAGCTCAAAAAGTCACAGGTCAAAAATTTTCTAAATTGGCACATTGATACTCCATGCCAATGGGTACCCCCAAACCAAGAATGGCCCACATTCGCCCATAGGTGGCGCTACAGGCCACGCCCAAAAAAAATATTTTCAAAAGAGATATAATTTCCACCCCATTTGTCCAAATCTTTTGAAACTTGGTAAACATGCCTCATTTCTCATGGGGAACAAAAAAGCCTCAAGGACCCATACTTCTGCCATTATGGATTTTCCTGTACAGTGAAAATTTTGGAAAACCTACAAAACTCTTCTTCTCCTGAACCTTAGCTCCAATTGACTTGGAATTTGGTACACGTGTGTAGAATTGATGTCTTTCCAAACGTTACTTAGCAAAAATGAATACAATACATGGCTGAAATGGACGTGTTTATGTAAATGTACACACATATGATAATCAAAAATGTAAAAAATCCCATTGATTTACAATGGCTGAGCAAAAGTGCCCCCTCTACTGGATAAATATGGTCTACATGTAAAATCCCATTCACTTATATTGGCTGAGCAAAGAGGCTCCCTCTACTGGAGTAACTCTGTCTACCACAAGCAGCTCTCCTGGAGCCATCTCTCTAATGAAGCATTTCGGTCTCCTAGTGGGTGGAGCACAAGACTTAGAAGCCATATGACATTTTGTTGCGTCTGCACGAAGGTATGTCAATTGTGTGTTTTAATGCTTTCCAGTTTGAACATTCAAGCGATTTTACACTATTCAACTCAACAAAGGCAAAACAACTCAAATAAATGTTTGCGAGCAGTTTGTGTGACACAGTGAGCGAGCCGCGTCGCGTCTAACGCTCGCACGCCGATGAGAGTTCGCTTCTTGCGTTTGAACGGACAATTTCATACACAAAAATACATGATATATTGGGGTGTCTGCTATGTCTCAAGTGAACAAACAGTTGATAAAGAAATCGGGTATCAATATATTGAATTATGAATTATTGAAGGGGTCAACATTGATGCCGCTGTGATGGACTGTTAGACTTTTCTCTATCGAAACAACGTTAACAGCTTAAACAAAATACTGCGTTATTTTTGACCATACAGATACATAATACATCGTCACAAACTATGAAAGTTGTACGTTTTCAGAAACGTATAACACAAACATGAAACATATGTCTAAAGAAAGTAGGGATGGGCTGATCGATCCTAACATATCAAAACTTCCGAGAATGATGTTGTTTTAGGGTTGTCTCTGACAACACGCGAGGCGAGATCATTTTTGCTCGCATCTTCACGAAGGTTTGTCGGTTGTATACAATGTTTACATTCAAGCGATTTTACACTATTTAACTCAACAAATGTCAAAACAACTCAAATACATATTTGCGAGCAATTTGTGTGACACAGCGAGCCGTGTCACGTCTAACGCACGCACTCCGATGAGAGTTCGCTTTCGCTGCTGCTTGCGTCTGAACGGACAATTTCATACAACAAAGTGTAAAAATACATGATATATTGAGGAGTCTGTTATGTCTCAAGTGAACAAACAGTTGAGAAAGAAATCTGGTATAATTATATTGAATTCTGGCATTATTTCAGGTGACGTCCTGCTATATTTTTCTCTCGAAACAGCGGAAACAACTTAAATAAAACACTGCGTCATTTTTGCCCATATAGAAACATGCAATACATCATTACGAACTATGAAATTTGTACTTTTATTTGTGTATATTGACAATAACAACAAAACCTTGTGCTTTTGTAAAATAAAGAAAATAATCCGGGTGCGCCGTCTCTGTCTTAGCGATTATTTTTCTGAAACACGTCACAAAATTCAAGTGAACCAAATCAACCATTCACGCAGTCTGTATTTTATCATCTCACACCCATAATCTCTGAAATGAATACAGATGCAACAAGCACGGCACAGAACGAAAATAATGATACTTCTCAGTTCTCAAAAGATTAAACTGAACTGTGCCTTGAATATCGTATCATGCGATAAAAGCCTCTTAAAGAGACAGTAACAATTTAGCCTTCGCCCTGAGCATTGACATCCAAAGTAATTGAAAAGTACAAATGGTATTATTTTAAGTTTTTTTATTTCTCTCTTACGTTGTAAAATGCCACATTTTTGAATGGCATGTAAAAACAATCACTCAATCTCTATTTTCTTCACTGGATCTGTTGCTATTTTAATGATTTAAAAAACAAAGCACTGACCATTTAAAGTGTGAGCTTGTACATTTTGAAATAGTTATAAACAGTCACAGCTATGCAGTGTTATTATGTGCCTAGATAGTCTTTCAAATAAAATTGCTTGTGATATGCTTATGTAAATCTCACCAAAAAAAAAACAGAAAAATAAATCTTAAGAGAGAAGAGCGCTTATGAAAGTGAAAGTAGAGATTTTTCAAAGTGATTTTTCATTCAGAGTGATAAAATTTCCACGCCATTTGTCCAAATCTTCTGAAACTTGGTGCACATGCCTCATTTCTCATGGCGAACAAAAAAGCCTCAAAGACCCATAACTTCCGCCATGATGGATTTTCCCGTACGTTGAAAATTTCAGAAACCTAAAAAACTCTTCTTCTCCTGAACCGTAGCTCCAATTGACTTGAAATTTGGTACACATGTGTAGAATTGACATTCTAGAAAAAATTACTTAGGAAAAATGAATACGATACAAAATGTCTGAAAGGGGTGTGTTTATGTAAATGTCCACATTTTAACAATATATACGTGTCAATAAATCAAACGTAATTTTGACTGATAGTTTTTCAAACTTAACATGCTTCAAGATGACATCACTCTGAAGTACTGTGCAAAGAATGGCCAACATTATCCTTTAGGGGCGCTACAGGCCATGCAGAAATTCCCATTTTCTGGTCAAAAATGTTCTAATTTGGTAAAATGATACTACAGGCCAAAAGGAACCCACAAAACAAGAATGACCAACATTCGCCACTAGGGGGCACTACAGGCCACGCCAAAATTCCCATTTTCTGGTCAAAAATTTTCAAATTTGGTACATTGATACTACAGGCCAACAGGAACCCTCAAAACAAGAATGGCCAACATTCGCCCCTAGAGGCCACGCCAAGAATGGCCAACATTCGCCCCTAGAGGCCACGCTGAAATTCCCATTTTCTGGTCAAAAATGTTCTAATTTGGTACATTGATACTACAGCTCAACAGGAACCCTCAAACCAAGAATGGCCAACATTCACCCCTAGGGGGCACTACAGGCCACGCCGAAATTCCCATTTTCTGGTCAAAAATGTTCTAATTTGGTACATTGATACTACATGCCAACAGGAACCCACAAACCAAGAATGGCCAACATTCGCCCCTAGGGGGCGCTACAGGTAATTCATAAAAGTCCCATTTTCTGGTCAAAATTTTGTACATTGATACTACAGGCCAACAGGAACCCACAAACCAAGAATGGCCCACATTCGCCAACAGGTGGCGCTACAGGCCACGCCCCAAACAAATATTTTTAAAGTGATACCATTTCCACGCCATTTAACCAATTCTTCTGAAACTTGGTGTACATGCCTCATTTCTCACTGGGAACAAAAAAGCCTCAAGGATCCATAAGGTCCGGTATGATGGATTTTCCTGTACACTGAAAATGTTTCGTTTAGGATTCAGACAGAAATACGTGTTTTTTGGATTCATCCATTGAGAGGGTTTAACCCCAACCCTCTACTGATCAATTGTAAATGATTTGCCATTTTGAGAAGGAATCCGCATTGCTGCTTGCAGCTATATTTATTATTAATATTATTATTATTCTCCTTGAGCCCCAATATCTCAAAAAGTTACTGGTCAAAAATTTTCTAAATTGGCACATTGGTACTCCATGCCAACGGGTACCCCCAAACCAAGAATGGTCAACATTTGCCCATAGGTGGCGCTACAGGCCATGCCCAAAAAAAAATATTTTCAAAGTGATACCATTTCCATGCCATTTTTCCAAATCTTCTGAAACTTGGTGTACATGCCTCATTTCACATGGGGAACAAAAAAGCCTCAAGGACCCATAACTACCGCCATGATAGATTTTCCCGTACGTTGAAAATTTAAGAAAACCTACAAAACTCTTCTTCTCCTGAACCGTAGCTCCAATTGACTTGAAAATTGGTACACATGTAGAATTGAAGTCTTTGAAAACATTACTTAGGAAAAATGAATACGATACAAAATGGCTGAAAGGGGCGTGTTCATGTAAATGTCCAAATTTTAACAATATATACGTGTCAATAAATCAAATGTAATTTTGACTGATGGTTTTTCAAACTTAACATGCTTCAAGATGACATCACTCTGAAGTACTGTGCAAAGAATGGCCAACATTCTCCTTTAGGGGCGCTACAGGCCACGCTAGAAATTCCCATTTTCTGGTCAAAAATGTTCTAATTTGGTACATTGATACTACAGGCCAACAGGAACCCTCAAACCAAGAATGGCCAACATTCGCCCCTAGAGGCCACGCCAAGAATGGCCAACATTCGCCCCTAGAGGCCACGCCGAAATTCCCATTTTCTGGTCAAAAATGTTCTAATTTGGTACATTGATACTACAGCTCAACAGGAACCCTCAAACCAAGAATGGCCAACATTCACCCCTAGGGGGCACTACAGGCCACGCCGAAATTCCCATTTTCTGGTCAAAAATGTTCTAATTTGGTACATTGATACTACATGCCAACAGGAACCCACAAACCAAGAATGGCCAACATTCGCCCCTAGGGGGCGCTACAGGTAATTCATAAAAGTCCCATTTTCTGGTCAAAATTTTGTACATTGATACTACAGGACAACAGGAACCCACAAACCAAGAATGGTCAACATTTGCCCATAGGTGGCGCTACAGGCCACGCCCAAAAAATATATTTTCAAAGTGATACCATTTCCACGCCATTTTTCCAAATCTTCTGAAACTTGGTGTACATGCCTCATTTCACATGGGGAACAAAAAAGCCTCAAGGACCCATAACTTCTGCCATGATGGATTTTCCCGTACGTTGAAAATTTAAGAAAACCTACAAAACTCTTCTTCTCCTGAACCGTAGCTCCAATTGACTTGAAATTTGGTACACATGTAGAATTGAAGTCTTTGAAAACGTTACTTAGGAAAAATGAATACGATACAAAATGGCTGAAAGGGGCGTGTTTATGTAAATGTCCAAATTTTAACAATATATACGTGTCAATAAATCAAATGTAATTTTGACTGATGGTTTTTCAAACCTAACATGTTTCAAGATGACATCACTCTGAACTGCGCAAAGAATGGCCAACATTCGCCCCTAGGGGGCTCTACAGGCCACGCCGAAATTCCCATTTTCTGGTCAAAAATGTTCTAATTTGGTACAATGATACTACAGGCCAACAGGAATCCACAAGCCAAGAATGGTCGACATTCGCCCCTAGGGGGCGCTACAGGCCACGCCGAAATTCCCATTTTCTGGTCATAAATTTTCTAATTTGGTACAATGATAATATAGGCCAACAGGAACCCACAAACCAAGAATGGCCAACATTCGCCACTAGGGGGTGCTACAGGCCACGACAAAATTCCCATTTTCCAGTCAAAAATTTTCTAATTTGGTACATTGATACTACAGGCCAACAGGAATCCACAGACCAAGAATGGTCGACATTCGCCCCTAGGGGGCGATACAGGCCAAGCCGAAATTATCTTTTTTCTGTTCAAAAATTTCCTTATTTGGTACATTGATACTACAGGCCAACAGGAACCCACAAACCAAGAATGGCCCACATTCGCCCTTAGGGGGCGTACAGGCCATGCCCAAATGTCTCATTTTCTGTTCAAAAATTATCTAATTTTGTACATTTATACTACATGCCAACAGGAACCCACAAACCAAGACTGGCCCACATTCACCCTTAGGGGGCACTACAGACCATGCCCAAATTCATATTTTCTGGTCAAAAATGTTCTAATTTGGTACATTGATACTACAGGCCAAAAGGAACCCACAAACCAAGAATGGCCCACATTCACACTTAGGGGGCGTGTCAGACCATGTCCAAATGTCCTATTTTCAAAGTTGTAATTTCCACCCCATTCATTCAATTCTTCTGAAACTTAATGTACACGTCATTTCTCATGGGGAACAAAAAAGCCTCAAGGATCCATAAAGTCCGGCATGATGGATTTTCCTGTACACTGAAAATGTTTTGTTTAGGATTCAGATACAAAGACGTTTTTTTAGATTCCTCCTTTGGGAGGGTTTAACCCCAACCCTCTACTAATCAATTTTAAATTATTTGCCATTTTGAGGAGGAATCGCATTGCTGCTTGCAGCTATATTTATTATTATTATTATTATTATTATTATTATTCTTGAGCCCCAATAGCTCAATAAGTCACTGGTCAAAAATTTTCTAAATTGGCACATTGATATTCCATGCCAACAGGTACCCCCAAACCAAGAATGGCCCACATTCGCCCATAGGTGGCGCTACAGGCCACGCCCAAAAAAAATATTTTCAAAGTGATATAATTTCCACCCCATTTGTCCAAATCTTCTGAAACTTGGTAAACATGCCTCATTTCTCATGGGGAACAAAAAAGCCTCAAGGACCCATACTTCTGCCATTATGGATTTTCCTGTACAGTGAAAATTTTGGAAAACCTACAAAACTCTTCTTCTCCTGAACCTTAGCTCCAATTGACTTGGAATTTGGTACAAGTGTGTAGAATTGATGTGTTTAAAAACGTTACTTAGCAAAAATGAATACAATACAAAATGGCTGAAATGGACGTGTTTATGTAAATGTACACACAAATGATGATCAAAATTTAAAAAATCCCATTGATTTACAATGGCTGAGCAAAAGTGCCCCCTCTACAGGATAAATACGGTCTACATGTAAAATCCCATTCACTTACATTGGCTGAGCAAAGAGGCTCCCTCTACTGGAGTAACTCTGTCTACCACATGCAGCTCTCCTGGAGCCATCTCTCTAATGGAGCATTTCGGTCTCCTACTGGGTGGAGCTCCAGACATAGAAGCCAGATGACATTTTGTTGCGTCTGCACGAAGGTATGTCAATTGTGTTTTTTAATGCTTTCCAGTTTGAACATTCAAGCGATTTTACACTATTCAACTCAACAAAGGCAAAACAACTCAAATAAATGTTTGCGAGCAGTTTGTGTGACACAGTGAGCGAGCCGCGTCGCGTCTAACGCTCACACGCCGATGAGAGTTCGCTTCTTGCGTTTGAACGGACAATTTCATACACCAAAATACATGATATATTGGGGTGTCTGCTATGTCTCAAGTGAACAAACAGTTGATAAAGAAATCGGGTATCAATATATTGAATTATGAATTATTGAAGAGGTCAACATTGATGCCGCTGTGATGTCCTGTTAGATTTTTCTCTATCGAAACAGTGTTAACAGCTTAAACAAAATACTGCATTATTTTTGCCCATACAGATACATTTAATACATCGTCACAAACTATGAAAGTCGTACTTTGTACACTTATTGTGTGTGTACACTTATACACTTAAAATAACAACAAAACCTTGTGCTTTTGTAAAATAAAGAAAATAAACCGTGTGCACCGTCTCTGTCTAAGCGATTATCTTTCTGAAACACGTCACAAAAACTTACAGAAACGTATAACACAAACATGAAACATATGTCTAAAGAAAGTAGGGATGGGCTGATCGATCCTAACGTATCAAAACTTCCGAGAATGATGTTGTTTTAGGGTTGTCTCTGACAACACGCGATCCGTGAGGCGAGATCATTTTTGCTCTCATCTTCACGAAGGTTTGTCGGTTGTATACAATGTTTGCCTGTTTGAACATTCAAGCGATTTTACACTATTCAACTCAACAAATGTCAAAACAACTCAAATACATGTTTGCGAGCAATTTGTGTGACACAGCGAGCCACGTCGCGTCTAACGCACGCACTCCGATGAGAGTTCGCTTTCGCTGCTGCTTGCGTCCGAACGGACAATTTCATACAACAAAGTGTAAAAATACATGATATATTGAGTCTGTTATGTCTCAAGTGAACAAACAGTTGAGAAAGAAATCTGGTATAATTATATTGAATTCTGGCATTATTCCAGGTGACGTCCTGCTATATTTTTCTCTCGAAACAGCGGAAACAACTTAACTAAAACACAAATTTTTGCCCATACAGAAACATGCGAGACATCATTACGAACTATGAAATGTGTACCTTTATTTGTGTACACTTACAATAACAACAAAACCTTGTGCTTTTGTAAAATAAAGAAAATAATCCGGGTGCGCCGTCTCTGTCTTGGCGATTATTTTTCTGAAACACGTCACAAAATTCAAATGAACCAAATCAACCATTCACACAGTCTGTATTTTATCATCTCACACCCATAATCTCTGAAATGAATACAGATGCAACAAGCACGGCACAGAACGAAAATAATGATACTTCACAGTTCTCAAAAGATTAAACTAAACTGTGCCTTGAATATCGTATAATGCGCTAAAACCCTCTTAAAGAGACAGTAACAATTTAGCCTTCGCCCTGAGCATTGACTTACCAAGTAACTGAAAAGTACAAATGGTATTATTTTAAGTTTTTTTATTTCTCTCTTATGTTGTAAAATGCCACGTTTTTGAATGGCATGTAAAAACAATCACTCAATCTCCATTTTTTTCACTGGATCTGTTGCTATTTTAATGATTTAAAAAACAATGCACTGACCATTTAAAGTGTGAGCTTGTACATTTTGAAATAGTTATAAACAGTCACAGCTATGCAGTGTTATTATGTGCCTAGATAGTCTTTCAAATAAAATTAGTTTACCCCAAAAATATATTTCTCTCATCATTTACTCACCCTCTTTCTATCCCAGATGTGTATTTCTTTCTTTCGTCTGCTGAAAACAAATTAAGCTTTTTAGAAGAATATCTCAGTCCTGTTGGTGCTTTCAATGCACTTGAATGGTGAGCAGAACTCAGAAGGTACAAAAATCACATAAATGCAACATAAAATTAACCCATAACACTCCAGTGGTTTAATCCATACTTTCAGAAGTGATATTATAGGTGTGGGTGTGAAAAAGATCAATAGTATATACAGTCCCTGACAAAAGTCTTGTCGCTTATCTATTTTGTAGAAACACCTGCTATTAACCTGACTTTTAATTAATCAACTGGTGTTAGAAATAGCTCATATGAAAAGCTAAAACCCTCCCAAATGATGATTAATGCACTGAAATAAATTAGTTTCACTGAAAAAAGATTTATCATTTAAACAAGTTTTGTCGCCTATACAGAAATTGAACAAATTTACTGCAAATACAAAAATTATGTCAGCAAATTAAGTAGTGGTGCTGTGAGATCCAAATTTGTATATCTTGTATGACTTCCATGAGCTTGAAGGACTGCATCCATGCGGTTTAGCAAGGATTCATACAATTTATTGATGAAGTCATCAGGAATAGCAAAGAAAGCAGTCTTGCATGCCTCCCAGAGTTCATCAATATTCTTTGGTTTCGTCTTCCATGCTTCCTCTTTCATCCTACCCCACATATGCTCAATGATGTTCATGTCTGGTGACTGGGCTGGCCAATCCTGGAGCATCTTGATCTTCTTCGCCTTGAGGAACTTTGATGTGGAGATGGAAGTATGCGATGGAGCACCATCCTGCTGCAGAATTTGGCCTCTTTTATGGTTGGGAATATAAGAGGTAGCTAAGATTTCTTGGTATTTTAGACTATTGATGTTGCCTTCCACCCTGCAGATCTCTCGCACACCCCCATACTGGATGTAACCCCAGACCATGATTTTTCCGCCACCAAACTTCACTGTTTCTGGGTGAATCTCGGATCCATGCGGGCTCCAGTAGGTCTCCTGCAATATTTGCGGCGACTGTGGTGTAATTCAACAGAAGATTCATCTGAAAAATCCACCTTCTTCCACTTTTCCAGCGTCCAACCTTTTAGCAGGCTGTGGGCCTTGGCAAATGCCACACGGTTTTTCAATTGTCTTTTGTTTAGTGCTGGCTTCTGGGCACTGATTCGACCATGGAGGCCATTTCGAGACAGAATCGGACAAACTGTTCTGGTTGACACAGGGACTTCAGGTGACCAGGTCTCGTGGAGCTCTGCTGCAGTGGAAAATGGGCTGGCCTTGGATTTTGGAGCCAACAAACGGTCCTCTCGAGCAGTTGTCTTGTGGGGTCTGCCTGACCTGGGCTTGTCAAAAATGTCTCCAGTGTCTTCAGATGTTTTTTTTATCCTCTGTACTTGACGCTGAGACACATTGAAGGTGTCTGCCACATCAGCAGTGGATCTGGTCTTCAGCCTCTTGATAATCAAAACTTTAGTCTCAGGGTGAATCTTAGGAATGTTTGCAGAGGTCTAGTTGCAGTTGATGTGAAGGTCTAGTGTACTGGGGTTGTTTTTATACACACCTGAGACCTAATTGATCCATTATTAGTCACAGGTGAAGCTCATATGACAAGGCGACAACACTTATGTCTTTGCAAAAATTGACTCAATGGTCCAGCAATGTTTCCACATATGTTCCGTCAAGAGGCACTCTCATCACGTCTGTCCGCAAAATAAAAAATCAGTCTTTAGGTATTTCCTGGCCCAATCTTGATACTTTAGCTTGTGGTTCTTCATGCTTCAGCCTTCCTCCCTGGAAACTGGTTGCGCTGGTAGCTAAAGGGTTCCTGGTGGTTTCACTATTATGTATTTTGTAGTTACTTTGCACTTTTTTTTCTCAACACATTTTTGCAGCTCTCCTGACTAATGTTAACTTTTATTGTCTTGTGGTCACACCTCAATAGGATGGAAATTTCAAGATTGTTGCATCCTTCTGATTGGCTTCTCATAATTTTGTACTTTTTGTGTCAGTTAGCTCTCTATTTGTTGGCCCATTTCACCTGTAGTAAGAAAGCTGCCTAATAATTAACATCATCATCATTGGCATGCCAACTAGAGGAGCATTTCCTTTTTCACTGTACATTGTTAACTTTCTCTGTCCTGAGCTTGCTTTCAGGCAGAAAAATGCCGAAACTGAGTGGGGCAAGATCGAATTCAATAGCTCTTGTTCACGTTGTTCTCAGCCTGCCCACAGGTAGTTTCAAGGTCTTTGGGAAACCATTTATGATGGTGCATAGTGCTCATACATGGTCCTCTTTGCATGCCGATCGAGCAAATATTGTCCAAAATATTGTAGTTGCCTGCTTTGGATCTTGACTGAAATGGGCCCTTCTCCTGTGTGAAGAGATTCTGAAGATCTCTGTGTTTGTTGTACACTTGAGATAGTATATCTTCAATATCCTTCTCAAGCACCACTGGTGGAATGGGTTAAATTTCCAGTTAAGTGTTGTAGTTAAGGACCATGTTTCTGCTCCGTAAAGCAGGACTAGTAAAATGTAGATGCCATAGAGGCAAATTTTGGTTTGAAGTCGTATCCCTGAAATCCAAAAGTTTCTTATCAGTGATGTAATACTTTGGTGAGCGATGCCAATTTGCCTGGAGATCTTAGGTTCACTGCTGTATTGTCAGTCAGCGAGCCCAAGTAGGAAAAGGACTCAACGACCTCCACCTGGTTTCCTGCAACAGGCACAGATGAAGGGCAGTTATTTGATGGAACAGTTGTCTGGATCTTGGTTTTATTCAAGATGACCTTCAGTCCAAGTTGGCATGCCTCCTCATCCAGAATCTCCTAGGACAGATCAAGGACTTCCAGCATCTCCGAAGGAGGGCAACATCATCTGAAAAGTCCAGATCAGTAAATGTTTCATTGCCAAGTGTAATTCCTGCATAACTACAGTGGACAGTTCTTTCCATGATGTGATCCACTGGGAGTAGGAATAGATTGGGGACAATCCTGTAGCCATGCCTATGTCCACCGTTGATGGGAAACCAGTCGGACAGCAGGCCGTCATTCCATACCACACTCAACGATCCCATGTACAGTTCCCTCACCAAATCCACAATCTTTGAAGGGAGGCAGAAAACATCAGTTTCCAGAGAATGTCTCTTTTCCAATCCTCAATAATCTCCCAACTGGTCCAAACCTTGAGTCAGCCGGTCTATACAGGCAGAAACGTCTGCCTTCAGCATCTCTGCGGTGATGCAACATATGCCGGGAGATTTCCCATTCTTTGTTTGCCGCATGGCAGCCATTACCTCCTCATGGGTAGGTGGGTCACAACTGATGGTCTTGTCCAGCTCGACATCAGAGTTGTTCTGCATGATAAAATCTACAGCCGATTAGTTAAAAAATTAGTTAAAATCTACAGCCGATTCATCCAACACTGCTGAGTGGAGTGGGGCCAGAGTTGGCATTCCTTCCACTGCTCCAACTTCTGTTTTTTCGTCAGTTAGGAGGTGAAATTTACTGGCATTTATTTGGCATGATGTAAAATATAAGGAATGACAAAGCATAGTCTTGGCAAGTTGGCAAAGGCATCCTTTGGTTGCCATGACTTGAGGTCAGCCTCGGCTTCTGCAGCCTTCTCATTGGACCACCATTGATGGTCTTGGTGGATGCTAGCCCTGTACTTCTTCTGTAATAACTTGCGCTCTTGCTCCTTGTTCTGTAGTCTGGCCAGACATTCCTTCTCTATCAAAGTTACAGGTGTTATCACTGATCTATTCTTTTCTGGGCCAGACTGTAGCCCCAAATTTTTTATGGCTTCCTTGAAAATGGTAAAATCAGATGCTTCCTCTACATCAAGGGTGGGGAACCCTGCTCCTGGAGGGCCACTTTCCTGCAGAGTTTAGCTCCAACCCTAATCAGACAAAGCTGAGGAAACTAATCATGGTCTTGATTACTTGAAAAATGTAAGGGCAGGTGTGTTTGATTAAGTTTGGAGCTAAACTCTGCAGGACAGTGGCCTTCCAAGAGCAGGGTTCACCACCCCTGCTCTACATCTAGGGTTGTGTAAATTCTCAATCCCAGCCACAAATGCTTGATTGATCAATGGCTGGATCCCTCCTTCTTGTGTTATAGCAAGGATTCACAGGAGCTCTGGACAGTTGGCTTTTTAGCTTGAAAGCGATTGTGTCTACCACATCTCTATGGTCTGTGTACATTTCAAGATTCCTGTAAACTCTGCAGTAGTCTCCACTTGGTGTTTACAAGGACATGGTCAAGCTCCTTGATAATTGGTGGTAACTCCATCATTGGAGAACCAGGTCAGATGATGAATGTCCTTATGCTGGAACCAAGAGCCTCCAATCCTGACACCCAGGCATAAGCAGAAGTTTAGAAGCCTCTCAGTGTTATTGTTTGGGGAGTCGCTTCCAAACGGGCCCACAACATGCTCATGGATATGACCACTGAACAACTCTGGAACAACTCTGGAACAACTAGAAGTACTTCTAGTTGTTTCAGAGTTGTTCAGTTGAAGTCGCCAACACAGACAATGACTTGGTTATATCTTTTCAGGTGCATGGCATGCTCAAAAGACTTGTAGAAATGTATTCAATTGGTGAGTGGGTTCCAAGCTATCAAGGATTTTGCTGCCAGATGATCAAGTTGTCATCAAATCTGGTCTCACCTATCCCTGGCCAACGGACCTCCTGTAGGCCCATGTTGTTAATGCTGGCTTTTGATATTTTATGTGACACTAAGCTGGCTGCACAAGTTCTATTTAGAGTCCTGACATTCCAGATGCCAATCCTCAGTGGCTGGTGTGCCCTGAGGATGTGTTGTTGTTGGTTGTTCTCCACCTTAACCCACTTGTCGCCCCTGCCCGGTGGAGCAGAACCAGGGCTCGTGCTCCTTGGTAACCCACATGACGAGCAATGCGGTGTGTGAATATTTTTGGCATATTTCATCGTGAAAACCTTTTTGTCAGTATTCTTTTTTGTGGATGGATCACCAGCCTGAAGCTCCAACTCTCCTCCTTTTGCAACTAGGCTTGGGACTGGCTTTGGCAGGAGTTGCCTAATAATTATGTTTTTATATTATTATATATCTGAATACAGGGTGTTAATCACTTTAAGCTACACCCTCCCTCATCAAGAATTAAATAACACTTAAAAATAATTCTGCTTAGAAACTATTCATATTGATATGATTTTGAATTATATAAATATGCTTGGAAATAAATAAACAAATACACTACAGATGACATCTCCCTCATCTCTATCTATTTTCAGTCAATCTCCACAGACTTCACTGACCTCATCTATGCTATCCATGTGCGATTCACAACTTTTTTATGCTGGCTATGTTCTCTACATCACACTAGCTGATTTTCCCAGTGATTTTTAGATGTGAGCTTCATTAACATAATTGTCATTAACAGTAGGTGAGTGACGAAGTACGCATTAGCATCTACCATTGGGAGGTCATTAATTCCTTGACTGTCGGGACTCCCTCCTGAGTTAATAGTTCCAGCAACGAGAAATAAGGATTCAAAATGACATAAAAAATTTTTGTGGCCGGGGCGGGCTCGTGTTCTCTAAAAGTGACCAATGAGTTTCTTACTTTACTAAAGAACTGACAAGACATCAAGTTGATCTGAACGTTTTTAATCGAACTCAGCTGCATATCATCACAAAAGCTAATCGTAATCCATACAATCAAGTGATTCAGTCACCAAGCCTTTTTCCACACTAAAATGAAAATCAGAAAGATTTGTGCAGAGGCACAACCATCCTTATTTCTTCTGTTTTTAAACATTGTTTTAACATAAAACAAAGACAATCGGAGTAAACACAATATACAGTATTGAAATGAAATAGTTATTTATTGAAGTACAAAAGATTATAAAAAATTACAGACTGGGCCTGTGTGAAAATGTATTTGCCCCTTAGTTACTAAATCCCCAAATCTATGAAACTGCGTTCATAAAAGGGTTCAGCTGGAACTTTTTCAGCAGCATGAAGTTGGCAAAAAGGTCTCATCCAGTAGCACACTATGCCAAGTTCTAAAGAAATTCCAGAAATGATGAGGAAAAAGTGCCATCCATGGAAGAGTGGCGAGGCAGTGGTTTTCGCCTCGCCACTCTTCCATGGATGGCATTTTTGAAGAAAAGAACATTAAGGCTCATCTGAATTTTGTCAAAACACACCTTGAATATCCTCAAAACTTTTGGGAGAATTTTCTGTGAACTGATGAGTCGAAAGTGGAACTGTTTGGAAGCCAGGGGTTTTGTTACATCTGGCGTAAAACAAACACAGATTTCCACAAAAAGAACATCATACCTATGGTAAAGCATGGTGCTGGTAGTGTGATGGTAGTGTGATGCTGCTTCAGGGCCAGGGCGACTTGCAATAATTGAGGGAAGCATGAATTCTGCACACTACCAGAAAGTCCTAAAGGAGAATGTCTGGTCAACAGTCCGTGAGTTGAAGCTTAAGCTCAACTGGATTATGCAGCAAGACAATTATCAAAAGCATAGGAGTAAGTCCAACTCTGAATGGCTCAAAAGAAGCAAAATTATAGTTTTTGAGTTGCCTAGTCAATGTGGGGAGAAGGAGCAATGCGGGGGGCGGCTGGAGTGGCGTGCTTTCTGTTGAAAGCGAGCCGCGACCGCAACGTTGCCATGGTCATTCTCTCACAGTGAGAACATGAACCATTCACAAACGCTGCCTCGGTGTGCTCGCAATCCAGACACACGAGACAGCGCCCTGTGGCCGTCTGAAGCGGAGAGCACTCTACCATATCCAGGAACTACGCAGGGGCAGAAGGGCATCTTTACAAAGACGCGTCCCGAAAAGGACATTCAATGCCAGCTGCGTATTGCTCTTTTAGAGGAAATAACTCTTTCATAGAAATCACTCTTTTATAAAAACTCTTTTAGTTTTTTGTGCTGTTCAAGCACCCAGGGGCAAACTGCACTGCCGTGCAGAGAAGGAGGAAGCCGCTGAAGTGCGCCGTAGATCCAACAGCAGGCAAAGCGTCAAAGGAAACAGGAACAGGTGTGTAACTCGCAGCTGACTGCAACACGACCACTGGCTCCTAATAAAAGTTCTGAATGAACTCGACAAATTTCTCCGCTTTTATTCCCGTATGTCCGGGGCGGGGAATGCAAATACTGTCTGCCTAATTCCCATTGGCATTTTTTCATAGGTCAGAGGCATATTCGGTGATCAAGAGAGACCCCTAGTGTCGCTTCTTCACAACGTCGAAGTGAGCGACAGACGGGGAACACGTAATCCACAGAGCCTTGACAAACAATCCTAAGGCTGTTTACATCATCAGTGGCCCAACCAGTTAAGCAGTCTTTTGAAGTATCAACATTTTTTTTCAACACACCAAATGCGGAGTACTGTAAAGTAAATACTGTGCAGATTTAATTAAATATTTCAATTGTGGTGTCTGTATTCTTCAGCTTTAATTGGAAGAACTAGAAAGGCACCTCAACAAACTGTGCCAGTTGTGGAAAGAACCACTGATTTGGCCTCTGAGACTTGGTGGAATCCAAAGTGTCAAGTAAGCACAAAAACATCTGAATGCTATTTTGTTTGGAGGTTTTATTTAATGTGTTTGTAAAAAGCAATAGTAATTTATTTATTTATAGTTTGTTGTTTTGTTTTGCACAAATAAAAAAATGTCCTTCCTGTGGTCTGGACTTTGCCACCTGATGATCAGCTTTGGATATCGTAGGCTTTGTTTAAGTGGTCAGCACAAAACCAGATGGAAATGGACTTCACCAAGGTGGACTGTATGTGGTTGTTCACTCCCCAGTGTCCCTTTGCCATAAATGCAGTACCAGGGACAGAACGTTACTTTGGCCACCCCTTGTTTCTCTGGATGCCATGAAAGCTATGGCAAGTCAAGCTAACATGTCCACATTTAGACAGTGTGAAAGAGGAGCTTACATCACCCATCCTGCATCAGAAAATCAGACATGTCATTGATGTTAAAACATATTACTGCATGGCCTCTGAGTATCTGTCATGCAGGAAATGCAAGAGGAGAGTGATTAGCTGGAGCTTTGACATAGTGTCACAGCTTGACATTAGTCACAGGCTACAGTTCCCTTACATCCTTACATTAAAGCTGGCATGTGACATGACAGTGGTCCGACTTCTGTTTCAGAGAGGTCTGGGTAACAATAGCAGTCAAGTACAGAAGATGTTGGAGGAGCAGGATGCTCAGGATGTGCTATAAAGACTGGAAGAGATCAAAGGCACTATAACCTCACAATTTGGATGTGTGCTTAAGATGGACTCCACCAAGAAAGTTGCATGGAAGCTTTCAGGTCACAGTGCCAGAACTGCTACCTGGGTCACCAATGTTGGCAACGAGCATGGGCAGGTCATAATGTCTGTGCTTACAGCCAGTGAAGGCTTCGGATTGGCCTTAATGGTTAGCGGTATCATTAAAAGGTACAAGGATGCTGGAGTGCCTCCGGCTGCACTGCTGTATGTCGACCAAGACTGCTGTGGGTCCACTTACCTCAGAAGGACGATTGAGGAGTGGAGGAGCATGGAGGTCAGACTAGACATCTGGCACTTTATGAGAAGGATTGCTGTGGGTTGCACAACAGATTCACATAAGCTGTATGCAAGTTTTATGGCTCGCCTCAGCTGCTGCATTTTCTTTTGGGACCAGGAGGACCTGAACAGGCTTAAAGAGGCAAAGCTTGCAGAGCTTGAATTACAGCTCATGCGACCCTCAGATGCAGATGTTTTATGTCACATCAGGAAGAATGCACTGGCCCTTCATTGCAAAAGAAGCGATGAACAAGTGAGAGTGTCCATCTCATCACCCAACTCATCCAGTCATTCGAAGGTGAGAGGGGATGTGACACTGGGTGTGCCTCTCATTAATTCTGATATGGAGGTCTCAGAGGAAACATGTGACCTGCATTCAGGATTCCGCTGGTGTACAGCTCTATGTACAGACTGGGACATTGAAGAAGGGAGGGCATATGTTGCCAACATACAGGTGTGCAAGAGGTTCCACTTCACTTGAATCTTTTCACTTGCACCTGAACCGGTTCATTCCAGGTAAATGCATCGTTTTGTCCAAAAGACAGCATTTAAAGTTGTTAAATTATGGATTAAAAAGAACATTGTGTTCTGTTAATGTAATTTCAGGCACTTTGGCCAGCGATACGTTTTTCCAGGCATACTTGTTGGATGGATTGTCCAGGTGGAATGCAGACAGAGCAGTTGCTGCAACTTTTGAAGGTATGCACGATCCCCATTCTTATAGTGACCTCCTTCGTCATGGTGTTAATATGCTGGCAGAGGATGTTCTTGGAAAGAAGATTGTGTCCTTTGTTACTCCACATAAATATACTTGTATGTTCATAATATTTTCTGTTAAAGTAAATTGCTCATTTGTCTTAAATATAACTGTGTCACGAATCAGTAGAGTCTTCGCAAATACTTTAATGACAGACAGATTACAAACTGTATATCATTTGGTTTATTGCTGCCTAACACAATGTTTTTCTTAGCGTTTCAGGGGAACTGATTGGAGTGGAGTATCTTTACCAGCAGACAGGGAGTGTAGCCCAGGTCTACAAGTCTGCAATTCAATTAGAGACCACTGATGTCTCTGTTGCATAGGATGAGGGTTATGTGGAACCTATGCACTTTGAGGATTTGACTATTTCCACCATGGTTGAAGAAGAGCATTCTGCACCATCTGCAGTCACCTCAGCTTCTATTGGTCCCATGCTCACTCCACCTGCCACACAGTCTGCACCACCTGTTCACCCAGCATGCACACAATCTACACCATTATCAGAGTTTTTGAATGTTGGTGTTTTGCTTCTGATTATCACACAAGTTGTGCTATAATTTATTAAATTAATACTGGGCCACCAATATTAATACTAATTAAATTAGGGCCACCAAAATAACTGACTCCAGGGGTCGAGAGCACTAGAAGGTACCATTTTTTTCACCTGTAGTATTAATCACACAGCTACCCCTTCCAAGCAGTTTGTCTAAACTGCATGACTACATTGTTACCACTTTTAATTATCTCTCCAATGTACACACAGTCCTGCATAGTGGCCTGACTGCAACAGAATTGTTGAAGAGGTATTCGTAAAGCTCTGTGCACTTTATCCCAACCCTTTGCATCAGGAAGGACTTAAAATCTCAAGATTTAATGTGATTGCATGTGTATACAAGCATATCAGAAAGTGTATTCTGAGCAATGCTCAAGTGATGCAGCAGACAACCCTCCAACTCCCTGAGGTTAATAAAGCCACGCTAACACAATGGTGAGTGATTTGATTTCTGTATTTAATTTGATTGATAAATAGCAAATTCACTTTATTAGTTATGCAACCTATGCATATGAGTTTCTGTTCAATACTTATCGCATTATTTATGATGTATGTTAATTTCTATAAATTCTAGTGCCAAATCTCAGGGAAGGATATTTTGACTCAAGGAATCCCTGCACAAGATGCACCAATGACAGCACCAGACAGGCTTCCATCAGCCCCCCAAAAATAAGTGAGACTGCAGAGTGGTTGTGATGATGACCCTCACATTTTCAGCTTGCCACACCAGCTGGTATGGCCAAAAATAGATCTGGGCCACAAATACCACGAAAAGTACTACAATAATCACCAGCACCTGTACGTCCTCAACCAGGGCTGCCACAACCACCTACACCTCCTCAACCAGGGCTGCCACATTCACCTACACCTCCTCAGCCAGGGCTACCATCTAGGGCTCTCCCAGTTATCCTTCCAGCCACTGCTGCATGCCAACCAATTTTTGTAGCACAACCTGCACAAAGTACGGAAAAATCACCAGCAGTGCCACAGCCTTCTTTGCCATACACCACTCAGTACTACTGGAGGAAAAAGCAGGAAAGGGAGCAGAAGGGATCACTAAAATGAAATATGTGCATAAAACTGAAGTCATCCTTTGGAAGAAGAAATAATTAAGAAATAATTCTTAAGTGTGAACCGTCAGGCATGAATCATCACCAGATTAAAATCACATAATGATTTTTTAACTAATATCATATAAAGGTTTATACTCCTGAGCTGGATTATAACCTGTGTCTCTATGATGGTTTGTTGTAGTTTTCTTGTAGCTCTACCTTAGCGCAGTGGTTTGAGCATCAGACTATGGCTCTAAAGGGCTTGTAAGTTCAAGTTCAGCATAGAATCATTTAAAAATTGTACTTCAGTTGACCTCTGAGTCTTCATGTTGAGCTTGATACGACATAGGCTGAACTACATTGAATAATTCCTGCTTAAGCAACCAAATAATGTTTTTGGTTTTTCATTATTTTATGAAGACTCAATTTAAAACACCATCTGAATCTTACGAGATCTTACGTCACTTTGTGCCAGAATGCTGCCTAACGCAAAACTTAGTAGAGTAACACAAGTAGAGAATGGGACAGGTTTAGGAAGTACATATCTGGAGCAGAAAAAGGAGTAACAAAAATGAAAAACCAAGAATTAAAGGTGTCTTTTGAAGGCTTGTTGGATCAATTTGTAAGAAAACCTGTAGAAGCATCTAGTCAAGCAGTATTCGTTGCTAGATTTGTTTAGACTTGTCCCGTAGTATTCACTGCTAGATTTGTTTAGACTTTGTCCCGTAGTATTCACTGCTAGATTTGTTTAGACTTGTCCCATAGTATTCACTGCTAGATTTGTTTAGACTTGTCCCATAGTATTCACTGCTAGATTTGTTTAGACTTGTCCCATAGGATTCGCTGTTAGATTTCGGGTTGGTTATCCAGTGTGTGTAAAATTATCATCGTTTTAGTGTCTGCAAACAGTGCTTCACTTGTTTTAGAATATTATTTATTGCTAAAGTTCAGCATAATTTATTTGCGCTGTACAGAAGTTGCGTTTGTTCCCACGCAACCCTCAGTTTCGGTTTCGGGTGACCACGTGACTAGCTTTGTTGTGCTAAGTAGCATTAAGGCGTGGCCGCTTTTTCCACTGAACGGCTCGTTAAAGTGTGTATTTATTGGACTTAATGCTGACGCGGAAGCGGCAGCGGAAGTGGTGGCCCTCATCGTGTGAAGACCTACTTGGGTAAAGACCAATGAGTCTACCTGTGCGAGTCCACCGAGCAAGGACACTGACAAGGCTCCACTCATCAAAGCACTTCAGTATTTTTCTATTCTATCTCTTTTATTATTTTACTTATACATACATACATTTAAAATGTCTAGTTCACTAATAACACATGCCTTCAAGCACATCCCTGTTATCTGTTGTAGACCGCACACAAGATAAAGATGCAAGACAAAACGCAACCCACTCAACCTACGGCCGCTTTGCACTTCAACACCTGCTCCACTCTCGTTCTCAGTGGGACTCTGGAACTGCCAGTCTGCTGTGAACAAAGCTGCCTTCATTCCAGCTTTCACCACACAGTCCACCCTCAGCATCCTGGCACTGACAGAGACATGGATATGTCCTGAGGATACAGCAACAACTGCTGCTCTCTCCAACAACTTCTCCTTCTCCCACACCCCTCGACATACTAGTAGGGGGGAGAACAGGTTTGCTCATTCATAATAACTTTTTCACCACAGGCTTCACTATGTAAAAATACATCTTTTGAATTCCATGCCATTACTACAATGCAACCCACAAAATTGCATGTTGTTGTCATCTATCACCCCCAGGTCAGCTGACAAGCTTTCTTGAGGAGTTGGATGTCCTGCTGTCCTCCTTGCCAGAGGATGGCAGGCCACTTGTGGTCCTTGGCGATTTCAACATACACCAAGTCAAGCCCCAGGCCATTGAACTGAATACTCTTCTGGCCTCATTTGACTTGGAAGGACTATACACCACAGCAATTCACAGGTCGGGCAACCAGCTGAACCTCATTTTTACACGTAACTGTACCACCTCAAATATTCTTGTTACACCTTTACATGTCTCTGATCACTACTTAGTTCAATTCAACATGATTCTCCCATCCATTGTAAAACCGACTCCACCTTTGGTTTCCTTTCGCCGTAAACTCTGTTCCCTCTCACCCTCTCGCCTTTCCACTGATGTCTCTGCCTCTCTTCCCACAATAAATGTATTTTCCATGCTTGATGTAAACACTGCCACAGACACACTTAACTCTACTTTAACAACCTGTCTAGACAAGATCTGTCCTCTCTCCTCTAGACCAGCACGTACTACACCACCCAGCCCCTGGCTGTCTGACGTCCTTCGTGAACACCGGACTGATCTCAGGGCAGCTGAGAGGAGATGGCAGAAATCTAAAGATCCAACCGATCTAGGTAAATATCAGCTTCTGCTTGCAACTTTTTCAGATAATGTTAAAGCTGCAAAAACTTCATATTACCAGACCAAGATCAACAGCACCACAGACACTCGTAACTTGTTTAGAACATTCAACACACTTATCTGCCCTCCCCCTCCACCACCTGACACATCACTGATAGCAGATATCTTCGGCACATTTTTTACTAATAAGGTTACAGCCATCAGCAATACATTCACTGCACCACACCCTGTCAAACACTCACCTCCTGTATGCAACTCTTCTTTCTCTATGTTCTCTCCTTTAACTGACACTGAGGTCTCTAAACTCCTCCTCTTCAACCACCCCACAACCTGTTCCCTTGACCCCATTCATCACACCTTCTCCAGGCCATCTCTCCGTCCATCCTACCGGCATTTACACACATAATTAACACATCTCTTCTTGCATGCACTTTTCCCACTACATTTAAGGCTCGAGTAACCCCACTAATGAAAAAACCTGCACTTATCCCCACACAGATAGAACACTACAGACCAGTCTCTCTCATGGCAAAAACACTTGAAAGGGCAGTTTTCAATCTCTCACAGAACAAGCTGCTGGATGACAATCAGTCAGGCTTCAAAAGTGGACACTCCACTGAGACTGCCTTGCTGTCTGTCACGGAGTCACTGAGACAGGCGAAAGCTGAATCCAGATCATCCGTTCTGATTCTGCTGGACATATCTGCTGCCTTTGACACAGTCAACCATCAGATCCTACTCTCCACCCTCTCTAAACTGGGCATCACTGGAACTGTGCTTGGCTGGTTCAACTCCTATCTCTCAGAAAGGTCCTTTGAGGTAGCCTGGAGAGGGGAGGTATCCAAGCCACATCAGTTAATTACTGGGGTACCTCAGGGATCAGTGCTTGGGCCACTTCTCTTCTCCATATACACAACATCACTGGGACCCATCATCCAGTCACATGGTTTCTCTTACCACTACTACGCTGATGACACGCAACTCCACTTGTCTTTCCAGCCCAACGACACCACAGTGACCGCTCGAATTGCTGCCTGTCTGGCTGACATCTCAGCCTGGATGACAGAACATCACCTGCAACTCAACCCAGCCAAGACTGAACTCCTTGTCTTTCCAGCCAACCCTGCTGTTGAACACAACATCACCGTGCAGCTGGGTTCAACTACAGTTTCAAATTCCAAAACGGTCAGAAATCTAGGGGTAACTATTGATGATGAGCTACATTTCACAGACCACATCTCAAAGACTGCAAGATCATGTAGATTTCCACTCGAAGATAAGACCCTTCCTCTCTGTACATGCCACACAACTGCTCGTTCAGTCACTTGTCATAACTAGACTGGACTACTGTAACGCTCTCATTGCAGGCCTTCCTGCATGTGCTATTAGACCTCTCCAAATGATCCAGAATGCAGCAGCACATCTGGTCTTTAATGAACCTAAGAGAGCACATGTTACACCACTGTTTGTCTCTCTCCACTGGCTGCCGGTTCATGCACGTACTAAATTCAAGGCCCTGATGCTGGCATACAAAACAGTCACTGGGTCTGCTCCAGCATACCTAAAAACATTTATGCAGAGCTACGTTCCCACCAGAAGCCTGCGGTCGGCTAAGGAACGTCGCCTTGTCATACCAAAACAAAGAGGCACCAAAACACTTTCCCGGACTTTCAGTTTCATCATACCAAGGTGGTGGAATGACCTTCCCAACTCAATCCGTGAAGCTAACTCACTCTCTATCTTCAAAAAACGGCTAAAAACACATCTTTTCCAAAAGCACTTAACCAGTCACAAAAAAAATACAAAAATATAAAAAAACTTTTCAATTCTTGTTGCATTTAAATCTGTTTTGTATACTATTCTGATAATAGTGAAACTTTGTAATATGGCAATTTTCGTACCACTGTCTCCTTAAGATGATTTGCTTATGTTTTCCTCTTTTGTAAGTCGCTTTGGATAAAAGCATCTGCCAAATGAATAAATGTAAATGTAAATGTAAGCAAGGATTGAGGAGGATGTTTTGCTTTTGCTGCAAATTGTTTGGTTCGAAAACAAAAACCAGAGTGGCAAAAGGAGGCATTAACGACTGGAGACATTTAGCAGCAAAATTAAAATTGCACAAATCATCCAATGATCACATCACAGCAACAAAAATGTCTTGAGATGCGCAGACATTTACAGGGCAGTAAGACAGTTTATGAATTGGCACAACAAGAGATTGATAGGGAGAAGGCACACTGGCAAGCTGTGCTGACTCATATTGTAGCTTTTCTGCAATACTTGGCACAGCACAATTAAGCATTTCGTGGTACAAATGCAAAACGTTACGAGCCCAATTATGGGAATGTTTTGGAATTAATTGCAATGTCATTTCAATTAAAAAGTCTTGTCCTAAAGCAATGACATTTTTGGAGTTGTTAAGGTAATTTACACTATCAGCATCCTCAACAAAACGATGGCAGATATTAAAGGTGTATGCCACCATCAATCCTAAGCCTCTGTCCAACACACTTAAAGCAATTCTCTACCAGATGAGTCAAATCAAAGATGCTTTACAGGAGATAAAAAGAGCATGTAAATTATGAGTTACAAAACTTTGAGTTCATTCTCGCAATGGTCATTTGGTATGATATATTGTTCAATGTAAACTCTGTGAGTAAACATCTGCAGTTGAAAGACATGCAGCTGGATGTGTCTGTAACGTTTAGCTGGAGGAGGCAGACGAGGAGTGAGGATCTACACGCGGGTTTATTGATCAAAGGTAAACACAAGACAAACAGGAACAAAGGAAACAACCACGATGGGAAAACTGAAACTAAAACATGAAAACATCAGGGGTACACGAGCTGGGTGAAACAAGGCAAGACAGGCAAGACATCTACATCCAAACATCGGCAAAACAACGATCGACAGAGACTGAACAAACACACGGGCTTAAGTACACAAACACAATAATGACTAAACAAGACACAGGTGAGAACAATGATGTGAGGGAGGCCGGGAATTGTGGGAATTGTAGTTTAAGACAATAGACTAGTGAAACACGGGGCAGACAACAAGGGATCGTAACAGTGTCCCTCTCATTTGTCAAAGAACTAGTAGATTGTTAAAAAATACAGAGCAACAGGATGAACGCTGCTAAAGTAACAGAAACCGAGATTGTACTGAAATTGGATGTTGAGCCGGCATTCAGAATTCAGCACTTCAAACGAAAGAGGGACAGTGATATTTCGCCTGAGAACATTTTTGAAACCGATTATTTCTTTGTAATCATAGATAAAGCCCTTTTGTCATTAAATTCAAGATTTCGACAAATGCAGGATTTCCAAGATAAGTTTGGGTTTTTCTTTAATGTGGACAAATTGTGTGTAATGACAGACGAAGGAGAAGACAAACATGACATTGATGGCACCGATCTCTTTTCTGAGCTGAATTTGTTGAGAGAGATGATCCCCCACGGAACCAACACGGCACTTGAAGCCCTTCCATTTCTAAAGTCTGTTGAGGCCAAATGCCAAAGTTGCATATCTGATTTTTTTGACCATCCCAGTAACAGTAGCATCAGGAGAGTGCAACTTTTCAAAACAGAAATGAATCAATAACTACCTACAAACAACTGTCACTGGAGAGATGATGTGGACTGGCAATGTTATCAATTGAAAAGGATGTTGCTTCTGATCTGGACTACAGAAATTTGATATCCGAATTTGCCACGAGGAAGGCCAGAATGATTCCACTGTAGTTAGATAAAAATGAATAGCTAAGAAGTGCCCCGCATCCTCTAACTCAGTGTTTCCCAATCTTTTTTCTGTCACGGCACACTTTTTACAACCAAAAAATTCTACGTCACACCACTATCCTACATAGGCTAACAATCATCAATATTTTTCCTTTTCAAGAACTTGTCCATGTTTTCTGTCCATCTTAGTAACGTGTTTACATGTAATGTTTGAAATTTGGCTATGCAAAAAACAAAACAAAAAACATGTCACATAGGTTGGCTACACTGTGTGAGGTCACAGGTGGCAAGAGCGCTAAATGGGTTATGAAAAAAACAACAAATTTGCTTCTACTCTAATTTGTAGATTTGTTCTTGCAATGCCACAACAAATTACAGGGATGCAAACTCACGAGGGGTGAAAAAGGTAAGACAATAACTGGTCCACACATTTTTTTGTGATTCAAGTTTATTCCGAATTAGCTGTAAAATAAAGAGTATTTTGGTGAGGACTGCTTCTGTTTCACAAATTCAATCAATTTTATTAACTGATTGGTTCAGTGACTCCTGGAAATGTCACTAGGTGGTGACAAATGAGTGTCTTATGTGCTATGAGTGAGTCAGTGAATCATTTTGAGTTGTTCATGACTGAAATCTACCAAGAGACTTTGTAGTGTTTAAGCATTGAAAGAACAAAGCAGATCTAAAGTCTTCCTTCAGTCTGAGCATTATTTTTTATCCAAAAAGACAACAATAATTGTCTAATAATAGTGTTTCAATAAAGTCCTTACCTTCTCCTTTATTAAAACTTGCTTGGCTACAAAACTACTGACTTCAGTATAAGAAACACAAAGCAAATCTATGGTATTATTATCCTACAGTAGCCTATTATAACTGATGAGCATGGCTTTTATCAAAAAAAGACCACAATAATATAGAAGAAAGATGCTCAAGTTTTTTTCTTTTTCCAGAAATCATTGAATTGTGATGACATTGAGAGAAGTACTTTAAAATTTTCTTCAGTATGTGTAGCATTTATGTAATTAATGGCTAAAGTGTTTCTAAAAGACTAGAGGCTTTTCAGACCAATGCAGTTTAACTTGAAAAAAGATCTTACTCCTGCACAAGATGCCGAAAACACAGCGATACGGGGGTGCAATGGTCAATGAAGTCCGTTGAGCTTGTTTCCGTTGTGCTCAGAAGAACAACAGAAAAACAGCATGGATGGGCACAAAAACACATTTGGTTACGATTGATTCGTACAAATTCTAGATGTGGAAATACAGGGATGTGTAATGAGGAAGTAAGTAAAGTTCTGAGTGTCAGACGTTGTGTACATGCTTATTAATTTTATGCCCTAACCCAAACCCCATATTGAAACCTAACCATAGAGAAGAGTCTGTAAGAATGAACTGAAGTGTAAAGAGTGTATGATAGTATAAAGTAATTGTCGGGTTTTAGAAGGAGACGAGGGAGAGTCACCTGATAGGCTGTTGCAAAAGCCATACAAATTCACACTGCTTTGACTGTCTCTGGACCCCCTGTGGAGTTTTGTAGACACTATTTTGACTGTCTATTTAGAATGTATTTTTTCTTCTTTTCTTCCATCAACTTTGAAATAAAAAAAAAGAAAGTGCAATGTGTAAATGTTTATCGTGATAAATATCGATATCGAACAATATGAAAAAGATTATCGTGATAATATTTTGGCCATATCGCCCAGCCCTACATGGATGCCATTTTTGGACAGTGTCTTTCTGATAGTAGAGTCATGAACAGTGACCTTTATTTATGCGACAGAGACCTGCAGTTCCTAGGATGTGTCCTTGGCTTTTTCTATGTAAAATCCTGAGCCGATTCCTCTTCCCACTCCACCCCTGTTCACTACAGTGCCAAGTTTCCTACATTTGGCGATAATGGCTCTCACTGTAGTTCTTTGGCGTTCCAGAGCCTTTGAAATAGCTTTGTATCCCTTCCCAGACTGATTAATTTCAATCACCTTTTTCCTCATTATTTAAGGAATTTCTTAAATTGACCACTGGGTAAGTGTGCTACTGGGTAAAACCTTTTAGCCAACTTCATGCTTACATTTACATTTACATTTATGCATTTGGCAGACGCTTTTATCCAAAGCGACTTACAGTGCAATTATTACAGGGACAATCCCCCCGGAGCAACCTGGAGTTAAGTGCCTTGCTCAAGGACACAATGGTGGTGGCCGTGGGGTTAGAATCATGAATCATGCTGCTTCTAAAAGTTCTATTTAGGTGTTGATTTGATTGAACAGGGTTGGCAGTAATCAGGTCTGGGTGTGTCTAGTCCAGCTGAACCCTATTATGAATGCGGTTTAATAGATTTGGGGATTTAGTTACAAAGGGGGCAAATAATTTTTTCTACTATTTCACGGTAGCCGGTGTATAAGAGTCATTCATTATAGAAACAGCAATGTCCTCCGCCATTTTAATCAGTATGTATCCAAGCATGAGCCTTAATCCTAAAGTTGTCCGTTTAAAGCCGTTTAAAGCTATTTCCTAGCTTTGGTAATAGAGCACCATCTGCTGGCTAACACATGTAATTTCAAAAATAAAGCCAGTAACACCTTACAGATAAACTTTAGTTTAGAACAGCATGAATGCGGATTGATACACACACAGTGAAGTGTCCGAGTGCTGATGGTGTTTCACCATCAGTGCTCATGGAACTTCTCTCATCCAATCAGATTCGAGGACCAGAACAGATAGATAGATGGATGGATGGATGTAATGTGTTGTGTTTTAATGTACATTAAAAACATGACCAAAGCTCTGTTGGTTAAGATTCTCACTGGCAGTTTTTCGTGAGGCAGTCTGAGGTAAAAATCTGAGATACATTTATATAGTTCACCATTAGTTGTTTTAAATGAGTAACTTCAAAACTATAAACTTAACCAGAATTACTTACATATTTTCTCAATGTTAACTTTAGTCAAGTGTCTGTTCATTTTTAATGATTCTTGCTCACCTGTTGAAGAAGGCAAAGCTGTGTGATGTTAAAACTGTCACTAAACTCTCAAGGACTGTTTACATTTAAATCCTGTAGATTTTTCTGCATTAATGTTCACAACAGAGGCCAACATGAGCATATTATAAAAGTTTAGATCATGCTAAATTCATAATAATCACTTTTGATGTTTGATTTTCATTGTCTGTATTTTAGGAATGCTGTAACATTGACAAGTTCACACCAGATCCTGCTGAGGGTCACAAGTTCCATGCTTACCTGTGTGACATAGATTTCCACCTAAATATGAGGCCTCAGATGACACTTTATACCTACTATGGATAACATCCTGCCATGAGGTAAAAACTTTTTCTTGACAGACAATCTAACCACAAAGTCTGACTACCAACATCTGAGAGAGGCACTGGTTAAAGAATTTTCAGACCCTGAGTCTGGACAAGAACTGTTTACCGTCCTGAACACCAAACAGGGATGAAAAGAAACCATTCAAGTTTACTACCGTAGACTACGTCAAGACTACTTCCAGTCTCGAAACAAACCTGAGATTGAAGAAGAACTTGACTTCAAAACCATCTTCCTCCGAAACATGCATCCCACGGTGAGATATCATCTAGGAGCCATGGCCTGTCCTCGCATGATGATAGCTCAACAACTGCGTGACTTAGCACACAAAACTTATGTTAAGCAAAGAATGGCCTCAAGAAAGGCCCACAAGGCATCGTCAGTCTCAAGCCTTACCACTCAAGACCAAGGGCTGGCATCAGAAAATATGTGGCATCATCGCAAAGGCAGTTTCTTCAGCATAGAGCGAAGTAAAACACATGGCATTCAAGAGCGTGACCCCCACATCAGTGCCAGACCCATATGCACATCCAACCCCTGGGAGAAACCATGGAACAGACCACGTCCCTCAAACAATCCAAAAGAAAGGACAACATGGGAACCTAGATGGACACTTAAAGGCAACCGAAGACGAAAGCCATTGCAACACCGTGCAGACAGACACAGAACTGAGCCTGCACACAAACACAGAACAAAGCCTGCACATGAACCAGATGAGCCACCTGCAGAAAACTCACCAGAACTGCTGAAGCTATTCACAGCATACTTCAAGCAGAATCAACACAAGGCTGACCATAAAGACATTTCATACTCCTGTCACACTCAAACAGGTGCCAGGCACAGCATTGACTGACATGGCACCGGCTTAAGGACTGAAAACTCAGCCATTAGCCTCAACCACATCTTAATCCGACATGACAGAAACTCAGTCATACAACATCTCATGACTAGTTATATACACACCTCAAGAACTGTGCAAAAGACTTCATCAGCACCCACAGTCCCCTAGAGGATCCAGATTAGCCAAGACACCAAGCAGCAATCTCTAAATGGGTCCACTGAAACCAAGTTGACAGAAACAAGCTCCAAGACCAGAAAAGGGGGGAGTTTGAAACTGTAACGATTGAGCAACGAGGCAGACGAGGAGATGCGGATCCAAATGCAGTTTAGAATTTTATTAAATAAACAAACAAGTAAACACAAAGGAACAACCCTCATTGGGGAAAATAAAACATAAAACTAAACACGATGAAAACAAACAGAGAACTCTGGCAGGGAACACATACCAGGTAACAACAATCAACGATAGACAAGGAGTGAACAAAGAACTGAGGTATAAATACATAAACATGGGACAAAGGGGCCAATGAACAAACAGAACTCAAACAAGATAACAAGGTGATTAACAGAAGCAAAATGGCAAATTAACGAGGGCAGGTGCAAACAATGAACGGTGAACACGAAAGCTAACAAAGAGACTATGGAGTTACAAGAGGAACAAAAGTGAAAACTAAGGAATGCAAAAGTGACAAAAATGGCAAACAAAAGGGCAACAGTGAAACGAGACAAGGTATACATAACAGAGCCCCCCCTCAAAGGATCGGATTCCAGACAATCCTAAAGAAAAAAACCAAGGACAAAAACTCACAAAAAACAAAATGAGGGCACCAGGGGCAGACAGGCAGGCCAGGGGGGCACAAGAGCAAGAGGGCAGTCCAAGGGGCACAGAGGGCAGGCAGGAAGTCCAAGGGGGCAACGAGTGGCAGACAAGCAGTCCAGGGGGGCAAAGATTGGCAGACAGGCAGTCCAAGGAGGCCGAGAGGACAGGCAAGCAGTCTATGTGGGCACAAAGGGACAGGTTTAGGGGGCCAGGGAGGTATCGACCGGGCAGGGACAGGTTTAGATGGCCCGGGGGCTGGCCATAAGGCAAGGGCTGGCTCAGGGGGCCTAGGAGGAGGCCAAAGGACAGAGGCCAGTTTTGGTGGCCTGGGAGATGGCTGTGAGCCAAGGGCCGGTTCAGGGGACCTGGGACGTGGCCACAGGACAGAGGCCGGTTCAGGAGGTCTGGGAGCTGGCCTCAGGGCAAGGACAGGTTCAGGAGGCTTGGGGCCTGGCCGCAGGGCAAGGACAGGTGCAGGAGGTCTGGGAGCTGACCTCAGGGCAAGGACGGGCTCAGGTGGCCTGGGAGCTGGCCACAGGGCAAGGATAGGTTCAGGAGGCCTGAGAGCTGGCCACAGGGCAGGGACAGGTTCAGGAGGCCTGGGAGTTGACCACGGGATGTGGGTAGGCTTGGGGGTCCTGGGTGGTGGCCGCAGGATAGGGGCCGGCGGTGCCGCTTGAGGCGGAGCCAAGGAGGACTTCGGAGGCGGAACCGTAGAAGACTTGGGAGGCGGCGCTGAAGGAGGCGTAGGCAGGACCGTGGGGGGCTTAGGAGGCGGTGCCGAGGGAGGCCCAGGAGGCGGGGCCGAGGGAGGCATGGGAGGCGGAGCCAGGAGAGGCGGAGCCGGGAAGGAACTAGGAGGCGTCGGAGGCGAGGCTGAGGGAGGCTTCGGAGGCGGAGCCGGGAGTGGCTCTTGCGGCAGGGCCGATGGAGGTGGCGCCGTAGGAGGTTCTTCAGGCGGTGAGCTGGAAGGCTTCGGAGGTGGAGCCGAGGAAGGTTGAGCCGTAGGAGGCTCGAGAGGCAGAGCCATGGGAGGCGGAGCCGTAGGAGGCTGAGCCATAGGAGGCGGAGCTGTAGGAGGCTTGGGAGGCGGAGCCGTAGGAGGCTGAGCCATAGGAGGCGGAGCCCTGGAAGGCTCGAGAGGCTTGAGGGGCGGAGCCCTGGAAGGCTCGAGAAGCTTGAGGGGCAGAGCCCTAGAAGACTCGAGAGACTTGGGAGGCGGAGCCCTGGAAGGGAGGCGGAGCCCTGAGCCATAGGAGGCGGAGCTGTAGGAGGCTTGGGAGGCGGAGCCATAGGAGGCTGAGCCATAGGAGGTGGAGCCCTGGAAGGCTTGAGGGGCGGAGCCCTGGAAGGCTCGAGAAGCTTGAGGGGCGGAGCCCTAGAAGACTCGAGAGACTTGGGAGGCGGAGCCCTGGAAGGCTCGAGAGGCTCGAGAGACTTGAGAGGCGGAGCACTGGAAGGCTCGAGAGGCTCGAGAGACTTGAGAAGCGGAGCCCTGGGAGGCTCGAGGAGCTTGAGAGGTGGAGCCCCAGGAGGCTCGGGAGGAGGAGCTCTGGAAAGCTCGAGTGGCTAAAGAGACTTGAGAGGCGGAGCACTGGAAGGCTCGAGAGGCTCGAGAGACTTGCGAGGCGGAGCCCTGGGAGGCTCGGGAGGAGGAGCCCTGGAAGACTCGAGAGACTTGAGAGACAGAGCCCTGGGAGGCTCGGGAGGAGGAGCCCTGGAAGACTCGAGAGACTTGAGGGGCGGAGCCCTGGAAGGCTCGAGGGGCTTGAGAGGTGGAGCCCCAGGAGGCTCGGGAGGAGGAGCCCTGGAAGGCTCGAGAGGCTTGAGATGCGGATCCCTAGGAGGCTCAGGAGGCGGAGCTCTGGAAAACTCTGGAAGCTCGGAGGACAGAGCTCTAGGAAGCTTGGGAGGCGGAGCTCTGGAAAGCTCAGAAGGCTCGGAAGGCAGAGTACTAGGAAGCTCAGAAGGCGGAGCTCTGGAAAGCTTGGAAGGTATAGTACTAGGAAGCTCGGAAGGCGGAGCTCTGGAAAGCTCGGAAGGCAGAGTACTAGGAAGCTCGGAAGGCTCGGAAGGCAGAGTACTAGGAAGCTCGGAAGGCGGGGCACTGGGAAGCTCGGAAGGCGGAGCTCTGGAAAGCTCGGAAGGCGGAGCACTGGGAAGCTCGAGAGGAGCTGACTCTTGGACGGGCGCGACCACTGGCGCTGGCCTTTGGATGGTCATGGCTGCTGGCGCTAGCTCTTGGACGGTTGTGGCTACTGGCGCTGGCTCTTGGACGGTCGAGGCTACTGGCGCTGGCTCAGGGACGGTCGAGGCTACAGGCGCTGGCTCAGGGACGGTCGAGGCTACAGGCGCTGGCTCAGGGACGGTCGAGGCTACAGGCGCTGGCTCAGGGACGGTCGAGGCTACAGGCGCTGGCTCAGGGACGGTCGAGGCTACAGGCGCTGGCTCACTGACTTCTGAGGCGACAGGCACTGGCTCACTGACTTCTGAGGCGACAGGCACTGGCTCACTGACTTCTGAGGCGACAGGCTCTGGCTGGGTTACCGTGGTATGCGCTGGCTTGGGTTCGCTGGGTGCTGAGGGCAGAGCCAAGGGGGGTTTAGGGCACGGGGCTGCGGCAGGCGGAGGCTGGAGAGCAGAGACCTTTCCCCTTCTCCTCTTCCTCCAGACTGATGCGACTGGCGAAGCTGGGACGCTGTTCCTGGTCAGCGTGGCTTCAGGCTCGCTGGCCGTGGCTGGCAAGGGCTCCGGCTCGCTGACGGTAGAGGCCGCAGGCGCAGGCTCGCTCACCGTGACATGCGTGGGCTCTGGTTCACAGACCGGGGCAAGCGTGGGCTCTGGTTCGCAGACCGGGGCAGGCGTGGGCTCTGGCTCGCAGACCGGGACAGGCATGACAGGGAGAGCCTGGGACGGCTGAAGAGTCTCTTCAGTAGGTGGGGAGGTTGGGTCCTTCCCAGCATGGCCCACAGTGAACGGGGAGCCGCACAACAATAAGGTCACCTCCAGGAAGTCGCGGAGAGTCCAGCCGCGTGACGCCTTCAGCCAGCCACTCAGGTTTTCCCTGAAGAAGACCACAAGGGAGGTGTCCGGGAAGTCCGCAACAGCCGCAAGACCAAGGAAGTCGCGGACGTGGGCCTCAATCGGACGGTCCTCTTACCTCAGGCAGAGCAGGTGGTATCTGGCACGTAAAACCGCTGGATCCATGGTCGTCTATCGTTCTGTAATGATTGAGCAACGAGGCAGACGAGGAGATGCGGATCCAAATGCAGTTTAGAATTTTATTAAATAAACAAACAAGTAAACACAAAGGAACAACCCTCAATGGGGAAAATAAAACATAAAACTGAAAACTAAACACGATGAAAACAAACAGAGAACTCGGGCAGGGAACACATACCAGGCAACAACAATCAACAATAGACAAGGAGTGAACAAAGAACCGAGGTATAAATACATAAACATGGGACAAAGGGGCCAATGAACAAACAGAACTCAAACACGATAACAAGATGATTAACAGAAGCAAAATGGCAAATTAACGAGGGCAGGTGCAAACAATGAACGGTGAACACGAAAGCTAACAAAGAGACTATGGAGTTACAAGAGGGACAAAAGTGAAAACTAGGGAATGCAAAAGTGACAAAAATGGCAAACAAAAGGGCAACAGTGAAACGAGACAAGGTACACATAACAGAAACAGTGACAGGTTGACATTGTCTGACACAGTTTACAACAGTCCCTTAACACATCCAAACAATATAGGGAAATAACCAACTGTTTTCCTCATAGACAAGGCACTCAACATTACTTTAAGGTACTCAGAAACCCTACCTACTACTAGTACATATAAGGTCACCCTAACCACTCAAAATTGGTTATGTAACTTTACACATTACAATAAGACACACTCAAATAGGTAAAATGCTAAAGCTAATTCCATTTAGCTAGCAAGAAAGTCAAGGGCATTATATCAGGATTGACTCCTTATGCTTTTCATTCATGAGCCACCATGAATTCACAGAGCATTCAGAAAGCCTTGTGTGAATAAGAGATTTATCCATGATATGCCATGATATTGTGGACAAAGAAACCGTCCCAATTAAATTGAAGGAACTTAACGCATTAAATTACACAATTGAACCATGCAGATCAATTTCCAAAATAATGCAAGCCTTCAGTACTTCCCGAGTGAAGAGTGTCAAATGAAACTTAATCCGCCTGGTTTTAAATGGGTACTCCTTCACCTTTGGTTCTGAATAGCGACAGAAACAAGATGGAAGGAATTCACCTAACGGAAATTACTCTAATTGGTTTAATTTTACAAACAATCGCTCATTTTCACAATGATTCACCCCAGTAAAAAACAAAATAACCTTTACAGGTTTCTGAACCACTTAAGATACTTTATGATGACTCTAAAACCAGAACAATCGTAGAAGAGTCAACGGATACCGAAATATCACAAGAATCCTCAAAGCTAAGAACACTTATTGAATAATTAGTTATTCTGCACCAGTGCTTTAGCTTCAATGGAGGTGTTGTCTTGTTGTTTGTGTTTGTCTTCTTCTGCTTGTTTTCCAGCGATTGCAGATGTTTGCTTCCACTTCAAACGTCGTCAATCAAAAGGGGGATATGTAAGATTAGATATGCAGTTCCAAACAGGAAGAACACTCTCTCTTCATCCTCTTGAGGCTCTTCGCTCTTCTCCGGTCTCTTCTCTTCTGCTTCATCTTCGCTCTTCTGCCTGCATGCACCATGTGAGGTCCAAGGGAGCTCGGGACTCGATGTCCCGATAAAGCTCATCACTCTCTACAGTTCACAAACCTATGAGAAGGCCTCGCTTCACAGATAACATCATTCATACAGACAATAAATTAGATCATACAGAAGTTAAAACATTGATGCAACGAACTTTCGACCAAGAACCAAACAACACAAAGAACGCAATTAAACACCACAAAGACAAGTAAGTACATCTCCAATATTGTGCTCAAAGTCCTGGTGTATTAATCAGATAATCTGGGTAATCCGATAGCAAATCGATGTAGACTCAAAGAAGGATGAAATGGTTCTTAAGGTATTGTCAAAAGACTCCATAAAGTTCATTTTCACTGTACTGATCAGTTATTTTACATTCTGTCACTTTTCACCAACCTGTCTCATGTATATATGTGTTAGATTAGATTTATGTTTAGAATAGTAATAAAGTTTGTCTGTGATCAAAGACGACGTGACTGTGGTATATTTTGATAAATAATCGAATCCTTGTTTCTGAAAGATTTCGCTTCAAAGCTATACCTAAATATGTGTGATATTATTTTCAATAAGCCATGAGAATAATATCACCCCAATAAAAGAATTAATCATAATTCACTTATTAAAGCTAATTCCTTACAGTAGAAATTGTTAGCTGACACAACTAGAAGTTGTATTACAATTTAAATGGAGGAGAAACTATTAAGACAAATAATCTAGTTATTTGTAATTTATCAAATTTATGGGTTCGATCCCCACACCCACCTCCATTGTGTCCTTGAGCAAGGCACTGCATGTTGCTCCAGGGGGATTGTCCCTGTAATAAGGGCTCTGTAAGTCGCTTTGGATAAAAAAGCGTCTGCCAAATGCATAAATGTAAATGTAAAATGTACCTAATAAGGACAGTTTCATTTAGTTCATAGCTCACATATATTACGAGATTCTAAATTCCCTTCTAAATTTAGCATACCAAATACTCTACATATTATGGTGGTAGAATGAGTGCAAATTACCCAACAAATAATAGTGGTAAAATGTGTGCAAAATACCCTACATAACTAATCCCATCCACATCTCTAAAATATATATGTAATACCCTACAAGTGTTTAGGCAAATTTTATTTTCTATATGTTGTGAAAGAGTAAATAAATGTGTTTTGTGTTAAACCTAATCACATAAACTAATGTAGCTTATTTGAAATCTGAAAATTAAAAATCTAAATCTTCAGTCCCATATTTGATATTTTTCTCTCACTAGTACTGTTAATAAAGCTTTGGGAGATAAAGTGGTAAAAAAATGTTGTTCCCCTAAAGTTAGCATTTGGTCCCCATTTAGTTATTTTTTTGAGAACCAATTCCTAACGCTCTAGGAACATTCTCTCTAGGTTCTATATTTTGAAATAAACTAACGTTCCCAGAACGATGTATGGAAGTTTTTGTGTGACAACATAATAAGAACTTATTTTTAGGTATTTTTTATAACCATAAACTAACTTTGATATCATTTTTTGAGCTAGACAGTAACAAACATGACTAACAAACAGTTTCGGATTTGGATCGGGCTCGTCGGACCGATACACGATCTGTCTAAAAGCTTCAGTATTGGAGCAGATACCGATCCAGGTATCGGATCTGTGCACCCCTAGAGTGAAGTAAAAGTAAGATTATGGAATATAGGAATTTAACACATTTAAATGCACAGATGTGTAAAGCATACACTATAATTCAAGCACTATCTACCCATTTTGCCTCTAATACATGTATGCGCATTTTGTCTGCACGCGGTTTATTCAGGCGTCTTCCAAATAGCTTTTTTTGCTCGAAAGGTCTTAAAATTAAGAAAAATAAATTTTCCATGAAGGACCTTTCCACAGTCTGCTAGCGAAGAGTACATTCACACAGTAATGCCATGGTCCCTTCAGAGCGGACAGATCAAGAGCTCTGTCCTTCGGAGTGAATAGGGCATAGGGAGGATGTGAAATAATTAATGCTTCTCAACAACTTCTCTGTGTCATCACAAAGCAAAGCTGCTCCTTGTTCAAAGGATGTGTTCTTTAGGAATGTGTTTCTTGTCTCTACTCTCATGTTTTACACATAGTTCAAACATGTATGTCACCCCCATATAAGGTAAATAAGTATTTCATTGGTGGAGGTCTAGTGGAGGATCACTTTTGATTGGAAATTGCCCTTGCTCTATCCACTATATTCTCATCAAGTCCACTTTTTTTTCGCTAGGTGGGTGGAGTTTCCGGTTGGCTAGCAGGAATGTGATTGGTTGGCATTTTGTGTGTGGCCGGTCTCTGATTGCTTGCTTGTCATGCAGTTAGATTCTTGTTTTAAAACAGCAATGTTATGATCAAAAACCACTTGCAAAGCACTCAAGTCCCAGATGCTGCTTAGACCATCTGCTGCTTACAGAAGGATTGACTTTGGAACATCTGTTTTAAAAAGCTTGGAATAATTTGTTTGTGTGCTCTTTTCAATTTATTGGCAAGAAGTCAAGAGCATGGATTACATATATTGTCCACCTTTATGATCTGGCTGCAATAGATGTCCAGAAATGGAGTGCAATGTATTACATAAATTATAGCATTATTGTCCTAACAGGTGTGTGTACATGTGCTGAAAGTTCATTAGACATTTTGAGTTTGTTCATTTCTATTTAGCATTGGCCTTTGTGAATGCTTCATGTGTTATGAAATTGCATTATTACGGAGTACATGTTTTTCCTGAACTGTCTGTGAGTAGTGAAAATGTTTTCAACTGTTTTCATGCTGTGATGCTAAATCAATAAATAATACAGTGAAAGACCATAGTTATTATATAAGACATGTACAGTAGTGAAATGTTTTATCACATTTTAAATTAACTGTATTATGATTTTCCTCTTTCCAGCAATTTCCCTGCCTGCACTTCACTTTCTTTTGAGTGTCTTTGATGAATGTGCATGTCTTCCCTTAAGGTGAAAAGTTGATTTGGAACAAAGTGTGGATATTAAATTTATTTGAACAGTGCTTTTAATAATACATACTGTTTTATTGTTGCTTTACAGAGAACATTGAAATTTTGTGTACAATGTTTATTATGTATGTCCTTATAAATATGTTTATTTGTATTGCATGTAGTTCTTTTTGTATGGTACAGTTTATTGTGTGGCTGCTAATACATAGTTATTTCCTACACAAGAACAATACATTCAATTTATCAACAGGATTAGTTGTTCAGTCAACACTAAATCAAATAATTTAGGTAATAGCATTTGGATATGGAGATTATGTATGTAAACTAAAAATTATAAAGATAGATTGAGCTTACTACACATTCATCTCCCACAAAATAAGTGCATTTTATCTGCAAAACGGCAGCATGACTATCATCATCTGAGTCCTGTAATACACGAGAATCCTGCGGTCTGGACCTCCCCTGTGTCTGCAGTAAGTACATAATTTCATTTCCCAAACTCTTCAGGTTCTGACTAGACTCAATATATGCTTTAAAATAACCAAAGGTGCCAATAGGCTACATAGCTTTTCAGGTTAGTCTGCTCAGGTTCTTCCATAGATGGATAAAGACTCAACAAAATAACTAAAATGCTTCTATATTTGCAACATTTGGCCATCATCCTCAAACCCGTAATCATTAACAGAATGGTGAGGAAGAAAAATATCGCTTCACTATAATTCTGTGATCATTTGTTCTCAAGTGGGCAAGCCTCTATTTGGAGACAGCGTTCCCTTTCTGCTGTCCACCAAAGAAGACAAAGTGCTGCTCAGATTGTCTAAAGCTCATTGATGATGAGCTAAATTTCACAGACCACATTTCAAAAACTGCAAGATCATGTAGATTTACACTCTACAATATCAGGAAGATAAGACCCTTCCTCTCTGTACATGCCACACAACTGCTCGTTCAGTCCCTTGTCATAACTAGACTGGACTACTGTAACGCTCTCATTGCAGGCCTTCCTGCATGTGCTATTAGACCTCTCCAAATGATCCAGAATGCAGCAGCACGTCTGGTCTTTAATGAACCTAAGAGAGCACATGTTACACCACTGTTTGTCTCTCTCCACTGGCTGCCGGTTCATGCACGTATTAAATTCAAGGCCCTGATGCTGGCATATAAAACAGTCACTGAGTCTGCTCCAGCATACCTAAAAACATTTATGCAGAGCTACGTTCCCACCAGAAGCCTGCGGTCGGCTAAGGAACGTCGCCTTGTCGTACCAAAACAAAGAGGCACCAAAACACTTTCCCGGACTTTCAGTTTCATCATACCACGGTGGTGGAATGACCTTCCCAACTCAATCCGGGAAGCTAACTCACTCTCTATCTTCAAAAAACGGCTAAAAACTCATCTTTTCCAAAAGCACTTAACCGGTCATTAAAAAAAAAAAAAAATTTACATTTCTTGTTGCACTTAAATCTGTTTTGTATACTATTCTGATGATAGTGAAACTTTGTAATATAGCACTTTTTGTACCACTGTCTCCCTAAGATGATTCGCTGATGTTCTTCCTCTTTTGTAAGTCGCTTTGGATAAAAGCGTCTGCCAAATGAATAAATGTAAAAGTAAATGTAAAGCTCTGCATGCGATCCAAATAGGTCCGAAAAACACGCACCTGAAACAGCAACACTAAGGCTGGGTCTGCCTCCTCCCGGGGTAGCGCTTGCAGATTCAACACCTGATCCCTGAAAGGGGTCGTAGGAACCTTGGGCACGTAGCCCGGTCGGGGTCTCAGAATGACGTGAGAGTCTGCCGGACCGAACTCCAGGCTTAAGCTTGACTGATTCTAGTGGCTTGAAGGGTGGTCTCTGGAGGCCCGAGAGGACCACTGAGATATCCCAGGAGAGAAACAGGCTTGGCCGGGGGGGGGTTCAACCTCCGGACGCCTCTAAGGAACCTGATAATCAAGTCGTGCTTACCCAAGGACTTGCCGTCCACTGCGTCATGGTGGGCTGCGATAGCGGCTATATACACCTTCAAGGTGGAGGGGGACAGTCTCCCCTCCAACCTCTCCAAGAAATAAATTCTTTTAGTGAAAATATTCTCTTTCAACAGCGCTGTCGAAGTACCCAGGGGCAAAGCTGCACTGTAGTGCAGAGATGGAGAAAGCCGCTGATATGCACCGTAGATCCAACAGCATACGCTCTTGTAGAGCTGAAGTGAACAGTCAGTGAATGCAGCTCGCTGATCACACAACCGCTCGGCTCCGAAGGAAAAATCTGAATGGACAGACGCATTTCCCTCCCTTTATACACGTATGTTCGGGGGTGGGACATGCAAATTCTGTCTGCCAATTTCTCACTGGCCTTTTCTCAATTTCAGAGATGCGTGAGGCTCTCAAGAGAGACCCCTAGTGTTGCTTCTTCGACACAACGTTGAAGTGAGTGACAGACTGGGAACTAGTGATTCTCAACTGGTTTTGCTTCAGGATCCAGATTTTACATTTGAAATCAAGTAGTGACCCACTATAGTAAAACCGTAACCTGTATTTAATGTATCCTGGATCGCATTTCCTTTTATGTTGCATAGTTTTCAAGTACAAGGACATGCATCAAGTGACATTATTTTTGTTGTTGATGTCAACAACTAAAACTACAGGAAGTTATCTCTCCCTCCTTTTAAAACTTGAAGAGCTATAACTATAACATTTTGTCAAATTTTAACAGTTACTTTTAAATAATTTTGTAAAGGTGATGTATAATGTAAAAACAAAATCAGCACATAGCACAGTGTTGCTCTTTTCCTCCTCAGTGCTGTTTGGCATGTCAGGGCTGCCTACTGTTTGAGAGGTTTGACTTGACTTCCTCCGTAATGCTTTAAACTAGAAAAGTCTCACTAGGATTGAAATTAGACACATCCGTTTTGAGGTCTGCACTCCGCAATATCTAGGGAAGCCTGGTTGTTGTACGAGCGCACCAGAGTGTGAAGAGCAGATCATTAGCGCAAGCTGGTTCCATTACACTTGTGCGAAAGTGCAGATGAGAAGCCTTTAGCTGATCGCGAGATTATCATTAAATCTGCCTCGGCAGTCCTAAATAGGCTATCACTTAGGCGGCCGCCAAAATATCTTCAATGGGAGAACCATGACATTGTTCTTTCCCTGCTGTCCGTGACCCAGTCCAAATAGACCAGCGACCCACCAATTGAAAAACACTGCTTTAACTCACACACACTGTCAGACCCCCTTGCCTCGCTTCTTTCTGACATTGTTGAGAGTGGGGCAAGCTGACGAGTCTGACAGGCAGTCGAGGAGGACAGGAGATGCGCACGCGGGCAGATGACGTGACGCATGTTTTTTCTGTAATTAAGTCTAAATGTTTACTGAACTGCATTTCTCAACTAAAACACCACATGCCAGTGAGGCATAGAACATCATTTTATTTCAATATTATGATTTTGGGACGTAAAATGTATTGGGTGTTGTTCATATTTCAAGGTGAATAGCAAAATGTCCTGCGGTGTGACTGTAACATTGATTACTCATCAAATGTAAATATTAGTAAAATAAAGCAGATATGTTTGGAGCAGCTAATAAATGCCTTGGCATTATTTTGTATGTATACAATTAACTTAAGTTTTCAAAATGCTAAAAAGTACTAAAATAATATTTATAGTACATTTAGTTTTGAAACACAAATGCTGTCCTGTAGTGTGACATTGGATATTAGATTTTTGTACTGGCAGTTACATGGACAGCCATAGTGGTCCTTTAGTCAAGCCCCCTACCAGGAATTCCCCCAGATGTTTGGATGTCCTAAGGAGGTTAAAAGGTGAGTGTTAATCTCTTATTACTTTGATAAATTTCATCATTTCTGTCAGACCATGAACGTGTCCATTTTTGATAGTCCTGTGGTGTGACTGATCTAGTTCGAGAAAAAAGAAAAATATTTAAAAAAAGAATCATATTCAGGTCTAAAACAATGAACTTATTCAGTTACTGTAATGCCCAAGGTCAGTCTTAATTAGCAATGACTCAAAATGGCGGCAAAGGTGAAAGAGTCCTGTGGTGTGACAGCCTGTCCTGTAGTGTGACATAATTAAGTCAGATGTCTAGCTAGATTCTCGTCTGTTATGTTTGCAATATTAAACATAAATATAAATATTTATCTGTCTCTATATATATATTAAACAAATATTGTAAATATGAACTCACACAATCCTGATGAATTCGCTAGGTGGGAGCAGTGGGAGTGGGTGAAGGTGACTGTAGGGGAAAAGGTGTTCACGAACTGGGTTAAAAAAGGGGTTGAGGGAACGCTGGGAAAGCTGGCAGAGACCTTCCAGCGTGACCTGGAGTCAATTGCATCCCATCAATTCAATTGGATGCACCAATCAGCCAAAATGAGGGAGTTAAAGGAGAAATTGCAAGAAAATGATTTGGTGTTGCACGTTGATTTCTCTGAAAATGATGGATGCAAACTGAACACAGAAATTCAATCTTTCCACTTTGGTGGAAATAGAAACCAAGTAACCATACATACAGTGGTTGCCTACACCAAAACGGATATTCAGAGCTTTGCAACCATCTCAAAATCTCTGAGGCATGATGAGCGTGCTGTATGGGCTCACTTACAGCCAGTCATTGAAGACCTCCAAATGCAGCATGACACAGTTTGAGTCACTCCACCTCATCAGTGATGGTCCTGTGACACAGTACACAAGGCAAATTGTTTCCTAATGAGTACGCTACCATTTACCTGGGGGTTCCAGTGTCTCACATGGAATGTGAACGGGGCCACGGAAAAGGAGCTCCTGATGGGGTTGGAGCTTGTGTGAAGCATATGGCAGATCAGGCTGTCCAAAGGGGAGCTGATCTGCAAACTGCAGAGGCCCTCTTTGACTTCTTGTTCAGCAAAGAGGAGATGAAAATCCAAATGAAATGGATAGAGGAAAATGAAATAGAAGAATTTGACAAACTGCTCCCTCCTGTGCTCCCTGCTGTGAAAGGCATACTAGGTACACACCAGATTTTCTCTACAACACCAGGGGAGGTGTTTCATAGGGCAGTAAGTTGCTTCTGCAGCTACCCAAATGTGTGTGGCTGCTTCAAGGTTACAAAAGTCACAATGGCTGGTGACAGTCCAGCTCAAGAGATTAACCCTATCCCTACCCAGTCCTTCTTGGATGAAGATGTTGAAAGTGACCAAGACCAAGTGTTTGAAGTGGGAAAGTTCATCATAGTAAAATATGATGAGAAGCGATATGTGGGCCAAGTGTTGAATATTCAGGGAGAGGAAATACAGGCGAACTGTATGGTTCAACATGGAAACAAGAATGCCTTCCAGTGGCCTGACAAAGATGATACCATTTACTACTCGCGGAGTGACATAATTGGTAAGATTTCAGAGCCTGAGCCCCATGGTCGAGTTGCGAAGTTAACGAACATGGACTGGCTCATGTTCAACACATAAGTTTGCCATTTCTCCTATGAAATAATTTCTACATCCTTTTTTTTTATTTTATATCGGCTCTAACAGCTTGTCATGTTTATGGTCTGATCTTTTGTTAGTGACAACTCCAGAATGTCAAATTTCTCTTGTTCACTGGAATCTTTGTTCAAAGAGCTGAATTGCTGATTTTAACATGCTTTTAATTATTTTAGCATGATTTTAATGTCTTTCTCCTGAGAAACAAGATATTTGTTTAGTCTTTTAAGTTAAAAATAGAAATGAATGGACTTTATGTCTGGGTCTGATTTTACGCCTTGAAAATGTTAATTATTCAATATTAGGGGTGTGATGAGACGCTTACTCCACAAGACGAGACACAACACGACATTGGGTTCACGAGAACGAGACAAGACGAGATTTTTACACAATTTTTAAGAAATCCTCAATGATGAAATATATGAATGGAAAATAGTCTTTTATTCAACTGAAAATCACAAAATGCAAAACAATTTAGGTGCATTTTGAAATCAACTTGTAATGAATGTTATTTTACTTCTATTTTAATGAATTCTATAAAGTAAAGGACATGCAAACACTGCAAAATGTTTTGCTATAAACTCTACCGACTGGCTTCTCCCCTGTACGATTTCACATGAGAAATCTAACTCCTTTCCACAAATCGAACATAAAAAAAAATATAACAGTATAAATAAAATAAATATATAAATAACAGAAATAACACTTTAAATGCAAACAGTAAGTGTATCCATAATCAAAGTGCTGCTCTTTCAAAACTACAAGTACAAACAGAAACAAATTTATTCTTCAAGCATGAAAAAGAGATAAATTAACTACACAGAACAGCCTAAGATATGGTCAGCTAGTTTTAGTAGAGAGCTGTGGTGGTTCTGTATGTGTTTTTGCATAGTGCTCGTGTTAGCCGCGGTGTACGGCATTATTTTCTTACAATGTTTACATATTGTGTTCGTCTTGTCTGTCACTCTTTCGCCGTTTCTTATTTCCGCAGGAAAACCAAAATGTTGCCACACAAATGATTTAAAAGTGGCAGGGGCATCTTCAATACTAAGTTCACCCTCCATCACGCTGACATCACAACAACTCTCGAGACAACTTTTCACCTCGACGAGAAATCTCGTCGCGTTTTAATCGTTTTAATCGCGTTTTAATCTCGTCACACCCTTATTCAGTATGTCTGTTTTTAGTTCAAATTCATACACTAAGTAATAAGATTGTACTGATGTGTTGCATTTTCATTAATGTTCAAATAGAGATGCAAATGAATTTGTTTGTTACAAAAGTATTCAATAAATTTCACCATAAATTTTCATACAGTGTCTCATTTCGTCCTGTGGTGTGACATCACTTCAAACACAATTAAACGACTTTTACTACGTTAACTAGCTTAAATAATTATATGCATTTGAAAACATTGCATAATATAACTATATAAAAAAATAATAAACATTTTCAAATATTTTTTGTCATTTTACACAATATTTCCACTGGAGTGAGTGGTAAAAGATGGCACAAACAAAGAATATAATCGAGAAACAGCTGTGAAAAAAAATATGCGCAGAATTTTAATGATCATTCTTTAAGAATACTTGTTAAACTTAAAACATACCTGATTTGTATTTGAAATTAATAATATTTCAATATTTTAATTTTTCAGTAATTTCATGTCACACCGCAGGACATATTTTGCCTGGAGCTGTGAGAAAAGCTTAATAAATTGCATAATGAGAAAAAAAATCTGCTAACCTCTAACAGTTTCAAAAACAACAGTATTTGATCTTTACAAATTCATACAATTCTCAAGCAATTTAGAACTTTGTTTTAAAAAATGCTGTTTCACCCTTATTTGTCATCTACCCACATGCAGGTGAGATTCTCCGTCCAGTTGCACTTTTATTTCTCAATACCGTAGAGATGAAATGTACATGGTATGATAACGGTCAATTTTCATACCATGGTATACCGTGAAACCGGTATACCATGCAACTGGTATACCGTTGCAACCCTACGTGGCACCATGCAGGGTTCAGACGTGTGAATGGTGAGCTATGCACACTTTGCTAGTTTTAATACTTTTTGTGTCATAAACTGGTAAGATTCAATACATCCTGTTCCATAACTGTTCTATGAAGACAATATGTCAAAGAATTCAAAATCCTTGGGCTCTGGAGGCATTAAAAGACACTTAAATGCACAAGCTGAAGTCCCTAAGCAGCAGGCCGAAAGACCGGGACTCAATTTGTCCAGTGAGGTGAAAGAGATTCAGCGTCAACTGTTGAACATGTCGGCGATGCTGACATGGAGGATCTTGCTGTAATACGTCGATAGATCACTGCCATGGAGACGAGTTGGTTACAAGAGTGGTGGATGTTGAGAAATTGATTGATTATCTGTAGTCATCGGAGAGGGAATTAACTGCTAATCTGCTAGCAACAAAGGTGGACTTGGAACGTATTTGTGAAATTAAAATGATAGTAAACTGTCTAATTTTAATGAATTGTCTCAATACTCTCCCCCTTTTACCAAAACTTCGGAGGAAAAAAATGAGGGGCATCTGGGAGGCGAATTAGCGATAAACGCACATTTCTGAATGGAAACGGCTTCAGGGCAGATATATTTTGCGCTAAACCAAAACATATGCAACAAAGTGTTTTTTTAGGCATGACGTCATCACGCACACCCTTTTTATCGATAAAAGGCCATTTGAATCGAAACGGGCAGAAGGCGGCAAATGTCGCAATTGTATTTTTCTCATTTTCACTTTGTCGATAAAAAATTTGCGCAAAAGGTTGATGGAAACTAGGCTACTGACCGTTTGATTTTAGAGGGATGGACACTGATTGGCGCTGTCGTATACTGGGTAATGTGTATGTTTTTTTTTTCTGCTAATTTTTTTGTTCAGGATTTGACTGTTGCTCTAATGTTGAAAGGTGGTTGTTAGAATTAGATTTTTGACACTAATATGTAAAATATGTAAAAATGTCAAAGGTTAATATGAGTGGATTGTCTCTCTCCACGTGGAATGTGAATGGGTTGGGGCACCCCATAAAAAGAAGTTTATTCTTTTCTTAAATAGAGTGTTTCTTCAAGATATGCATCTTTCCCCACAGGAAGCTGAAACATTTGGGAAGATATGTGGTGGACATTTTTTTTTAGTGCTGGCTATCATTTCATTGATAAGTAAGCATCTACAATTCAGATGTCTCAAACAGATTAAAGATAAATTGGGAAGAGTCATTATTGTTTAAGCAGAAATTCAGGGGCTAAAGTTGATTTTGGCTAATAATTACACACCTAACGTTGATGAGCAAGGCTTTTTTATAGATCTTGAAGGGATGTTGCAAGCCACTGGCACCCCTCATGATATATTGGGAAGAGACTTTAATCTTTTGATGGACTCAGTCCTTGATCATAGTGAAGCGTGTGTAAAAAAGTGTGTAAGCCCGCTAGAGCAACAGTGACGCTTCACAGGATGTGTACAAATCTTGGTCTTACAGATATTTGGAGACTTTTTAACCCATCTGGTAGGGACATCAGTCAATTAATCAGATTTATTCTGGAATAGACCTTTTTTATATCCTCATTTCATCTGTTGTTGATTGTTCAATTGGAAACATTTTAGTCTCAGATCACGCCCTAGTGAGTTTAGAGGTGCTACCACATACAGAGAAAAAGAAATCATATAGTTGGTGCTTTAATGTATCCCTTTTGCAAAATCCTGAATTCCAAACAAATGATAAAAGCAATGTTTATATGGAAACCAACTGGTTCTCAGAGGAGGACCATGAAAATATGTAGTTTGGTCTTGAGTACTACAGCATTGCTCTGTCGCTACATAATCAATAAAATTGCTTTGCTACTGAAAAGCTAATTGATTAAAAACTAGCGAAGGTACCACCTCACTACTGAAAATTTTAGTTAAGCTACTGCCATCACTGTGTATCAACTACAAGCACTATCCCACCATTGGGCTGAACAGTTCTCATTGCAAAACCGTACCATTTTGTGCCGGTCTTGGCTAGATGGCATGGTTACAGTTTCTTTTTCCACTGTGGTGCAGTGAAATCAGGAGAATATCCGTAACCAGGGTGCGATTTGCCAGGGGGGATTTCCCTGCCTCTGCTTTTGATATCCCTCCTTCTGGTCATACATTTTTTTAATACATTTTAGCCGTTTCTAGTCAGACTGAATGCATACATATCCAACAGTAGACACTGCTATTAACTAAAGTCACATTTGGATGTGATTAGTTTTCCGGACAAATAAATGACTATGAATTATTACTGCGGACGTCTGTAATGTTAACTTTTGATTCACAAAGGATAAGGGATGTCTGTAGAGATCCCAGAGATGTATAAACTTACTGATTGACACACTGAAGTCACACGTAATTAACCCATCAGTAAATGTATAGCTGTGCTGATTAATTATCAAGAAATATTAAACATAATCATATGCTGTAGCCTATAAGGGATTATTGGAAGAAATTGATTGAACTACCTGTAATGCCTGTAAAAATACGGACAATCCACTCACATTAAGTATTTTGTTTTATGAACCTCCCTAAAATATTTTCAGAAATGAGAGGCTGCAGTATCCAAACTTTACTGGTCCTGTTCAACCCACTCTGAGCAGGATTCGACCCAGAGCATGGGAGGCAGATGTGCTAACGAGGAGGCTAAAGGCTATAGTTCCTAACATCAGTACCTAGTGTTCCTCTTGAGGCCAGGGGAGTGAGGTTTACATACTGCACAGCTACCCAACAGCTTTCTACAGTTACATGAGCAACACTTAAAAACACAACTTCTCCCCTTCACTCTGTTCAAATAACAAAATCACATGCATATGTTGTGTACTAATTTCCCTAAACAAAAGAAAAGAAGCCAGCTCTTGTAGGTCAACGTTGGGAGCTGGCTTGCATATCAGAAGAGCCGAATCTATTTATAAAAATATATTTTAAAAAAATCAGATATGAATAATCAAAAGATTTAAATGAATAGAATCAACTAATTCAAAGAATTAAAAATAAATTAAATAATATAGGCCTAAATGCTCAAGCGCACACACATTCGTTCTGACTGTCTGCTCAGACTAACAGCCTCACCTGTTGTTCCTGTCAATCAGACATGCAGTGTCAACCAATGAACCAAAAATGTGTGAGGGAGTGCGGAGCCAATTTATTATGTTGTTCAGATGGTAATCGTTTTTAATTGTTACATTTATATGCACTTTGTTTATATACATTAAAAACGTTATACTTTAAATGCACATGTGTAATAGCATCCTTTTTTACATTTATTTCAATTTGTGGGATATCGCAGTTTTGCAAATTGTTATTTATTTTTCTTTGATATGGTGCAATATTCTATTATGCGGTAATAGAATGTATCGCTGTCCTTTTTGCGCCATTTTGTGGTCTGTTCTGCATAACACAACGGCTCATTTTTGCTTATCGCGGCCCATTCGGCACGTTTCGCAGACGCGCCACCGGCCGCTCAGTTCTCCGGCTGGCCAGTCCACCCATGATCATCACTGCTGCACACTGGACAAAATCACATTCCAATTTCAACAGCAAAAAAAGAAAAAAAAAAAGTTCTATAAACACCAAGAATACTTACAAGAAAGGCCCTTCTTGCCCTTAGAATTGTTTCAGATAGAACAGATTTTCTTTACATTTCGTACTTTCCACATGGCTAATCATGCAAGTATTAATCAATAAAACTTACTGTGTGCCGATGTCTCAGCTGAGAATGCCACTCTACAGGTAATTAGAGCATTGCTATAAGATCCTTTTTAAATCATAAGCTGCATTTTTCTTCAAGGGCACGTAGTTTGTCCTGGGAAGTCCTGGATGTTTTGTCTGTTTGCCCAAACCCGTTGTAATATATTGGTTATTGACAAGTCAAATCAGTTTAGATCTTTAAACCTGTAGATGGATCAGAACGAACGAGTAAACCAGTACAGAGGTACCAGTTTAAAAAGACTTCGCCGTGTGTGTTTCTGGTTGTCCTGGCAACTTTGTTTGTTACATTATTTCCATGAAGAATAGGGGACAGTAAGGTTCTCAACCTGTGTGTTTGTGCAGCGCCACTAGGTGGTAGGAGTCTAGAAATTCATAATAATAAAAATTAAAACTGATTTTCTTCTCATATATTTTCTTCTCAAATGTAATATTTCAACAATTCAGAACAAATATAAAGCCATGCTATCTAATCAAAATGTTCCATGATGTGACCAAATAAAACATCAATAAACATCTCATCTTGTAATCTGGTGTGGTGTGGTATTATTTTCTTCAACATTCTCTCCATCAGTGGCGTTTGGTGGACTTTTGAAATGAGGCAAATATTTGTATTAATACTTAATATCCATTTGACGTTTAGGAATCTGATATTTGACAGTATTACGTAAAAAGTAGGCCTATATAAAAATATATAATATAAAGTCAAATACTCGCACATACAAGCATCAGCATATATTTGATATACTAAAAAAATGACAGCTTTCATGTATGAAACATATTTTCCTGTCATAGTGGGATTTGAATAGCCTAACTAGTTGTTCTGTGCCATATATTGTTCTACAAACACCATCTCGTTTAAACGAGGCTTGTTTAAATGAAGACACTCGGTATACTTTAAAGGACACGTCCTGTCACTACTCGATCTGTAGCGGAAACTGTTACCTTTAAAAGATTGTAATACAAAAACTATTTGTGACATTCCGATCAAGGCAGAAGTTACATACTTAGGTATTCTTATCTCTAAAGATCAGAAAATTAGATGTCCATAACATTTCACTCCAATCATTAAAAAACCCCAAAACAAATTGAACCAGTGGTTGCAAAGGGACTTATCTCTAAAAGGCAGAGTGTTACTTACCAAGGCTTAAGGGATATCCCGGCTTACATATGCAGCTCTCTCTTTAAACCTGAACAGTAAAATTTGTAAAGATATTGATAGAATGCTTTTTGACTTCATCTGGAAAAATCGTACATATTATATCAAAAGAAGTGTTGTTATGAATAATTATGAATCTGGTGGGCTCAACTTTTTGGACTTCAATACTCTAAACAATACTTTTAAGATTAATTGGGCTAAGCATTTTCTTAAAAACCATGTCTCGATTTGGAATTTTATTCCCCACTATATATTCTATCGCTTTGGTGGTCTGAGCTTTATTTTGAACTGTAACTACAATGTGGACAAACTCCCTGTAAAACTGTACAATTTTCACAAGCAAGTCCTTTTAGCATGGTCTCTCATTTATAAGCATAATTTCTCACCTCTCAGGTATCTAATTTGGAATAACAGAGATATTTTATATAAAAACAAGTCACTCTTTTTTGAGAATTGGGTATTCGATCAGATTCTGCTGATGGGCCAGCTATTTGATGGAGAGGGGCGACTTTTCTCTTATAGAGAGTTTTTATTAACATATAATATTCCAGTTACGCCAAGAGAATTTGCAATTGTACTTGATGCCATTCCATCAGGCACAATCATGCTTTTTACTGGCAGACCTCCGCCTACTTCTGTCTCCCTCTCCGATATGGCTGAATCACCAGTTGGAAAAATCTGTTTTTCTCAACTTCCTCGAAAGAATAAGAACATTCGTGCATTGTTTCAGAAAGAAATTGTCTCTTTTCCAAATGTAATTTTTTATTGGAACCGATTTGTAAATGACATTGATTTTTAAAATGTTTGGATGATTCCTCACAGATACCTGATAATAAACAAGGTTCAGAATGAATCACAGATACTACCCTGCTAATCATTACATGGTTAAATTTAAAAGAGACATCAATACAAACTGTTCTTTTTGTGAAGCCCACACAGAAACTGTTTTGCACCTCTTTTGGTATTGCTCACACACCAGGACATTTTGGCAAAACTTCAGCAGATTCATCATTGACCATATTTATAAAAACCTTTTTTTGCCTTATTGTGGGAGAATGTTGTATTTTGCTTTTATAGAAGGCAAAGTAAAGAAAAGATGTACTTCATTATACATTTATTAATTCTGTTGGCAAAATATCACATTCATAAATGTAAATTCAGCACTAAAAAACCAAATTTTGTACTTTTTCTCCATGAAGTTGTACATTATATTAATTTGATTTCTGGCTCCAACAACAAAAATTAAAACTATGAACGTATGGTCCTCCTTCTCGTTATAATGACCTATAAGCTTCCCCTGGCAAAACTCTATTGTATTTTGTATATTGTTATGTATATTTTGATAAGTCACTTTTGATTTGTATCCTTTTTTTGGCAATAAAGATGACTTTATTAAAAAAAAAATATATATATATATATATATATAATATATACATATATATACAATTGCGGTAAATTGTTTCGACATACTTCAGACAGGGGCCAAGGCTTCAAAAACATATAACATCCTTAAAGTCCCCGTGAACCGAGAAGGGTCTGGCTGCAGACTGTGGGCGATTGGAGCTCCACTCTCAAACAGGAAATACGTCACCTCCACTTCGTAAAAGTTTAGTATACTGCTTTGATATTGTGTGTGAAGATTAGGTGAGGTCACGTATATATATATTAGGTGAGGTCTCGGTTAAATTATATATATATATATGCGCTCGGTCGCAGTCATAGACAGTATAAGGCCGCAGTAGAGGTGACGTATACATGCGCTCCGGCGCAGTGGAGGTGACGTATTTCCGCTTTTGAATGGAGCCCCGTAGTCTGCAGCCAGCCCCTATTGATAGGCTTTAATGATTTGATCGCATGTCATCAAATCGTGGCTCGTTTATATATATATATATATATATATATATATATATATATATATATATATATATATATATATATATATATAAACGATTTATATATTTATTAAAATATATAAAGATAAATATTTTTTCATTTTAGCCAGTGGCAACCAGGACAACACAGACCTCAAGAAAGGCAGAAGAGAGTCTGTCAGTGGACTAGGGCTGGGTGATATTTACATTACATTTATGCATTTGGCAGACGCCTTTATCCAAAGCGACTTACAGTGCAATTATTACAGAGACAATCCCCCTGGAACAACCTGGAGTTAAGTGCCTTGCTCAAGGACACAATGGTGGCGGCGGTGGGGTTAGAACCTCTGACCTTCTGAATAACAGCCCTGTGCTTTAACCACTACACCACCACCACTCCGATATGGCCAAAATTGTTATCACAGTAATCTTTTTTTCATAATGTTCGATATCGATATTTATCACGACATACATTGCACTTTCTTTTTTTATTTCAAAGGTGACAGAAGAAAAGATATATTCTAAACTGTCAAAATAGTCTCTACACAACTGCACAGGGGGTCCAGACACGGCCAAAGCAGTGGGGTCTGCGGGATCTTTGACCAATTTTACCGTCTTTTACCGTTTATCAATTGAAAATGAATGTTAAAAGATCATCTGTTTGTTCTGAAGCATAGTGACAGCAGTCCAGTAGGCTATTTGTTGGAATATTTAAGGATGGAGCATAAAGCCCTTGTGACTGGAATGATGCTGAATGTGGGTTCAGGGGTGTCCCGAGAGAAAATATAGAAAACGTTTTTTTTTTTAATGTAAAAAATATTTGTATATTTTCATTTAAGTTAGAGACTAGTCTACCAACTAATAATTTTAGTCTTTCCTTATCCATTCCAGACATCTAATTATTTTTCACAAAATTAGAACAGAAATCGATTTGTTTATTATTAAAGGCTCGTAACATGCTGATTAATAAAGATACATTTAGAAGGGAAAAATGTTATGGTCTAAAAGGTGCTTTGAAACCATGCAGAAAGATCAGAGCTGTTGTCCACATCACTGTTGTTCTGTCGCGCTCTTATAGAGACGATGAGCGGGCGCAACCATTGTCATGAAGTCTTGCGGGGCGGATGGATTCAATCCGTTGTCCGACGTAGCCTAATCGGTAGCAAGGCAGCTAGCATAAGCAAGTTCATATATTCTGACCCTACGTTACCACTGGCGCGTTGTGAGCGAAGCTGAGAGCGTTTTCAATTAATTCCTATGAAAGCCGAGCGTCATGCTCGCAAGGTGGATCGTAGGATTGGCAGCGGTGCGGAGCAAGCTCTCTCCTAGCGCTGTGAGCACCTTTGAGTGGATGTCGTCCGTCCCAGTAGAAACAGCCTGAGAAAGCCGAACTGCTTGTGTTTTAGCGACACGCAGTAAATATAGAAAATTCCTCAAAAGCTTATCGTGGATTTTCTTTATCGTGATATATATTGATATCGTTTTATCGCCCAGCCCTACAGTGGACTGTTCTCTATACATTTCCAGGAGACTGAGTATTTTTACTAGTTAAGCCCTGAACAACTGTGAGCATCATGGCCCTGGTCATATTTAAATATCTCTCTCTCTTACCCTCTCTCTCTTTGCCACTATTGGTGTCTGAGGTAATTTGCAGCACTCATAAAAAATTAAATCGGAAGGCAGAAACAAAGTGTGAGATCTTTAGAAGCTTTTCTGTCATCTGTACTTAATAATATAATGGTGTTTCTTCAAATGCGTGCCTTTGTGTCTATGGGCAAATTATTTGTAATATTAATTTGATAATAATAATTATTTAATAGTTTAATGGGAAAATGAGCCAAATATCGTCATGACATGGTCAAAGGCATCCGCTATTGGAGATCACTCTGAGCATCAGTGATCCCGAGATCATCGTCTGTTTGCTCAACCCGAATGTGCATTTATCTCCTATAAATTAACAAAATGTTCAGACAGTCTCTTGCTGGTTTTTCCGACACATTCAGAATCATTACCGCTTTTCCCGGTGTCGCTGTGTCTCGCTTCATGCGTGCGCTTGTAAAAATGATATTTTAAAGGCTCATTATTATGATTTAGTATTTCTCTGTAATGTAGAACAGTGTTAGCAATATTACTGATGACATTCTCAGCCCTGGAACTGAACTACCATTTTCTGATACTAGTGTTTTTCCTTGATGCCTAAACACAGCAAATCACCAGCACATTTAGATTTGGGCACATCTAGCATGCTAGATGCTTACCACTGACATTGACGAGATTAACTTAGGAATTTAACGACAAGACATTACTCGAATGTTTAGAGGCAATTCGGTCGGTGCCTAAAATGTATCAAACTCAATACCCAGCCCTACTCAAGATGCTTCCATTCTATCAACTTACCCATCGATAACGTATTCTAAAAATCTTAATTTGTGTTCAGATCAACAACGAAATTCATACACATCCAGGATGGAATGGAGGCAAGTCAGTTATGAGAATTTACATTTTTGGGGAGGAATAATCCTTTAAGAATGCGATCAGCTGGTAGTACATTGTACTAACTATGCACCAAACAGCCGAGACTGTGAATAATGTGTTATAAATATTACTCAAAATATTTTCAACCTTCTTTCTGCTAGGACCACTCCTATGCATTGCCTGCATCTCCCACTAGTCTAAAGGCCAGACTCCGTGAAGTCTTGGTCCTGGTGGAGAGTCTGGAGTGATAGATGAAGTATGAAGGAATGAGAATGGAGGGCAAAGAACAGTACATGATCTTCTTGAGGCTCTGAAGGTTAAGAATATCATAAAATGAAGAGGTGAAAGAGAGGCTCAATTTCTACTCTGGTAAAATGAAAATAAAACTTTTAACTATATATCTTATGTTTACACTTTCCCTACTTTTTAGACTTTCTAGTTATTATTGCAAGAGCATTTACTAGTTAGTCTGTGATAACTGAATTTCAGATCTCCTGATAGACCTCCTGTAAATACATGTGTACACAAAAGACCACTTACTTTCCACTTACATGGTCCAAAAGAATATAACTCTCCATCTTGACCTCCCACATACACATATATTACAAAGGGATTCTTCATGTCATTTTATTGCACTTTTACAAAATACTGGTTCTAATACATTAAAGAACAACTTTTTCATTTTACTAAGGTTGGATGAGTTCTGTAGATCAATCATCTGAAAAGAGCAAATGTCAGTATTAAAGAATAGTTCACCCAAAAATGAAAATTTGCTGATAATGCACTCCCAGTTAGGCCATCCAAGGTACATTGCATCCGGAAAGTATTCACCACGCTTAACTTTTTCCACATTTTGTTATGTTACAGCCTTATTCTAAAATTGATTAAATTCATTATTTTCCTTAAAATTCTACAAACAATACCCCATAATAACAACGTGAAAGATGTTTGTTTGAAATATTAGCAAATTTATTAAAAATAAAAAATGAAACAAAATCACATGTACATAAGTATTCACAGCCTTTGCTCAATACTTTGTTGAAGCACTTTTGGCACCAATTACAGCCTCAAGTCTTTTTGTGTATGATGCTACATGCTTGGCACATCTATTTTTGGGCAGTTTCTCCCATTCTTCTTTGCAGGACCTCTCAAGCTCCATCAGGTTGGATGGGGAGCATCAGTGCACAGCCATTTTCAGAGTCCTGTAGCCACTCCTTTGTTATCTAGGCCGTGTTCTTAGGGTCGTTGTCCTGTTGGAAGATGACCCTTCGCCCCAGTCTGAGGTCCAGAGCGCTCTGGAGCAGGTTTTCATCAAGGATGTCTCAGTACATTGCTGCATTCATCTTTCCTTCAATCCTGACTAGTCTCCCACTTCCTACCGCTGAAAAAAATCCCCACAGTATGATGCTGCCACCACCATGCTTCACTGTAGGGATGGTATTGGTCAGGTGATGAGCAGTGCCTGGTTTCCTCCAGACATAACGCCTACCAATCAGGCCAAAGAGTTCAATCTTTGTTTTATCAGACCAGAGAATTTTGTTTCTCATGATCTGAGAGTCCTTCAGGTGCTTTTTGGCAAACTCCAGGTGGGCTGTCATGTGCCTTTTACTGAGGAGTGGCTTCCGTCTGGCCACTCTACCATACAGGCCTGATTGGGTGAGTGCTGCAGAGATGGTTGTTCTTCTGGAAGATTCTCCTCTCTCCACAGAGAAATGCTGGAGCTCTCTCAGAGTGTCCATCGGGTTCTTGGCCACCTCTCTGACTAAGGCCCTTCTCCCCCGATCACTCAGTTTGTCTGTGTGGCCAGCTCTAGGAAGAGTCCTGGTGGTTCCAAACTTCCATTTATGGATGATGGAGGCCACTGTGCTCATTGGGACCTTCAATGATGCAGACATTTTCTGTACACTTCCCCAGATCTGTGCCTCGATACAATCCTGTTTCAGAGGTCTGCAGACAATTCCTTGGACTTCATGGCTTGGTATGTGCTCTGACATGCACTGTTAACTGTGGGAACTTCTATAGACAGGTGTGTGCCTTTTCAAATCATGTCCAATCAACTGAATTTACCACAGGTGGACTCCCAAGTTGATCAGTGGAAACAGGATGCTCCTTAGCTCAATTATGAGTGTCATGGCAAATGATGTGAATACTTATGTGAGTAGATGTGATTTATTTCGTTTTTTATTTTTAATAAATTTGCAAAGATTTCAAACCAACTTCTACAAACAATACCCCATAATGACAACATGAAAGAATTTTGAGGAAAATAATGAATTTAATCCATTTTGGAATAAGGCTGTAACATAAACAAATGTGGAAAAAGTGAAGCACTGTGAATACTTTCTGGATGCATTGCATGTATGACTGACTTTCTTCATCAGAGCAAAAAAAATCTTCATCTTCATTAGATGAAGAAAGAAAGTCATATATATCTTGGACGGCCTTACAGTGAGTGCATTATCAGGTAATTTTAATTTTTGGGTGAACTATTCCTTTAAGTGTTGTGTGTCTCTGTGTTTTTAGTTTTTTTTAGGGGGCTGGAACAACAACCCATCTGCAGGCCAGTTCCAGGGCATCTCATGGTGCGATGTCTCTCCAAGCACTTCAGGAAATGTGGCAGCACAGGATGAGACCGTGTCCCTGTCTGCTGTTGAGATGTCATCTGCTCTAGCAGCAGCAGAAGAAACCGAAGAGCTTCCATCCCCTTTTGTTAACATCTCTGCAATTGTGTGTGGCCATAGCTACCTGCCAACCCTCTTTGGTTGCCTTTTGGAAACTGCCCTTGTGTACATATCAGGGTTTGTCGTTCGACAGATTTGGGGAAATTATTATTATACTATATTATTGTACTATTCAGTACTCACTATTTTATTTACTATTTCCATTTTGTTATTGACTGTAATATACTACTGTTTATTCTACATCTACTATTTGATATTATCAATCTATTATTATTATTATTATTATTATTATTATACTACTGTTTATACTACATGTACTATTTCAATTATTATTATTATTATTATTGTACTATTCACTATTTTATTGACGTTTTATTGACTGCATATTGTACAATTTATTTTATTGCAATAAAAATACAGAAAGCAGACTGACGGCCAGTGTCTAACGATTTGATTTTTTTTTTGTGCAGATTTTGTTTAAATTTTCTCAATGTTGATCAATTATTAGTACTTAAAGATGCACTATTATATATATATATATATATATATGACAGGTTATTTCTGTATTTCAAAGTGAACAAGCAGTGTTCTGACCACAAGAAACGCTAAATGATTGGGTTCAAGACAGAAAAAAACATTTCCACAATAATTTTTTTTTTATATATGATATTAGGCATGTCTCCACAATTATTAACCAAGAATATGCTTAACAAGCTTGAGTTTTCATAATTCCTGGTGACAATGAATAATTTTCATGAATAAAGTATCTGGAGACAGAACTTTTTTGTACTCCACGTAGATCATAAACCATTTGAAATCGGTTGAGAAAAGTAAACGTTATTGTGCCTTTTATCCAGAAAAACGTATCGGTTACCTAACGTAACCTCGGTTCTCTCTAGATGAGGGAACGAGTATTGCGTAAGCTAGCTTACGCTACGGGAAAGATTCATCTTTTCTGAGATATTGAAGCCAAAAAATTATCCTTAATTTTTGTATCCATTGTCAACGCAGTGCGGCAGCTGCAGACCTTGAGCGAGCTAGCTAGCGAGCTCATAGGTTGCTCTGCGGCAACTGCTGCAGCCTATAGACGAGCTTGGGCGAACTCGCATCCAATGAGAGGCGTCCGGCGCTCACTGCATCAAAGCCCGCCAAAATGGGCGTGACTAGAGTGCATATAAGCGTAGTTCGTAGGCTGGAACCCTGGTTTTCATTGACTGAAGCGAAAAGTCGCTGGTGGCGCGAGCACGGCCGGCTACGCAATACTCGTTCCCTCATCTAGAGAGAACCGAGGTTACGTTAGGTAACCGATACGTTCTCTTCACGAGAGGTTCTCTCGTATTGCGTAAGCTAGCTTACGCTCACGGGAACCCATTGTCAACGCCGTCGCGCTCAAGCATCCACTGTATGAGCCCCAGGGAATTAAGGGGGACCCGGGGAGCCCTTATGAGTGGGGAAATAATATTTGGCCAGCAAGAATGCGGGTCATTGATTGTGTAATACATAAGCACATAGTAGGACGGGAGCGACAGAGCGGCGGTGCCGGTCTGTGTGGAATGTGTCCCATCAGTGCAGCTCACCAGGGGAGCTGTAGCGTGATTAAACCGCTAGTAGTTTTGCCTGCAGAGCGGGCACTTCCATATTGTAAAATCTGACAAAGGTGGAGGGAAGTCCATCCCGCTGCCACACATATGTCGTGAATGGAAATTCCGCTGGACCATACCCACGAGGATGCCATGCCTCTAGTGGAGTGAGCCCTAATGCCCAACGGGCATGGCAGGTCTTTTGACGCGTATGCAGCAGCAATAGCGTCCACTATCCATCTAGATAGTGTCTGTTTCGAGCGGCGAGACCTTTGGTGCGCCCTCGAGCGAAACGAAAAGCTGCTCGGAGCGTCTGAAAGCAGCGGAGTGCGCAGTATACAATCTCAGTGCTCTGACCGGGCAAAGGAGATTGGCGTCGCGTTCGCTATCCGGTGCTGGCAGCGCCGATAGGGAAATGACCTGTGCTCTGAAAGGAGTACCGATCACCTTGGGAACATAGCCGTGTCTAGGCTTTAAAATGACCTTGGAGTCACTTGGTCCAAACTCAAGACACGCAGCGCTGACAGACAGTGCGTGAAGGTCTCCCACACGTTTGACTGATGACAGGGCAGTCAGAAAAACGGTTTTGAGTGAAAGGTATTTCAAATCCACGGATTGAAGTGGTTCGAAAGGGGGGGCTTTCATAGTTTCGAGAACTATAGAAAGATCCCAGATAGGAACCGATGGGGGGCACGGGGGGTTCATCCTTCTAGATCCCCTGAGGAAGTGGATGACCAGCTCGTTTTTACCCCATGACTGGCCGTGCAGGGGTTCAGCGAACGCCGCAATGGCCGCCACATACACTTTGAGCGTGGATGGGGATCTGCCCTTATCCAGCAGCTCTTGTAGAAATACGAGCAGCGACGACACCCCACATGTCCGTGGGTCCAGGTCTCTGTCGGTGCACCATTTTGAGAACACAGACCATTTTGACGCATAGAGTCTTCTCGTGGAAGGGGCTCTAGCGTGTATGATGGTGTTTATTACTCCTTCTGGCAGAGCGACGGGTAGTCGTTGATCACTCACGCATGCAGCGCCCAGCGCTCTGGGTGGGGATGCCAGATTGTGCCGCGAGCTTGAGAGAGGAGATCTGCTCTCACTGGGATGGGCCACGGCGCTGTCAGTGACAGCTGCGTAAGCTCCGGGAACCATGTCTGATTCTCCCAACGCGGGGCTATGAGGAGCACCGAGTGACGCGTTTCCCTGATCCTCTGCATTACCTGTGGCAATAGCGAGGCGGGAGGGAAGGCGTAAGCGGGCGTCTGGGCCAGTCCTGGGCCAGCGCGTCCTCGCTTCGAGAAAAATATTGGGCAGTGAGAGTTCTCTTTGGACGCTAAAGAGGTCTATCTCTGCTCTGCCGAATAGGTGCCATAACGTCTGGACTGTTTGGCGTGCAGGGACCATTCCCCTGGGGGAATATTGTCTCTGGACAGTCTGTCCGGGCCGTCGTTCAGGTGGCCTGGCACGTCGCGTCGCCCTCAGCGGCGCAGGTGGCACTGGGACCAACTCAGTATGCGTTTTGTCAGATGGAAGAGGTTCCTGGATCTGACACCGCCCTGGCGGTTTAGGTAGGATACCACAGATCTGTTGTCCGAGCGGACCAGGGCGTGGTGACCCTGAATGACCGGGAGAAAGCGCCGCGGCGTACTCGACCGCTATCATTTCCAGACAATTTATGTGAAGGATCTTTTCCTGAACTGACCATAGGCCGAAAACCGGAGAGCCCTCGCGAGACCGCGCCCCAACCCGTGTTGGGCGCGTCTGTCGAGATGACTTTCGGCGAGATACAGTTCCCATTGTCACTCCCGCTGATACCATTCGGCCACTGTCCAGGGCTGCAGAGCTGATATGCAGGTCTGAGTCACCTTGATGGGCTGGCGGCCTGTGGCCCAAGCCCGGCGAGACGCGTGGTGTTTAGCCAATGCTGAAGCGGGCGCATGTGCAGTAAACCTAGCTGAAGTACTGCTGCGGCTGAGGCCATGTAACCTAGCACTCTCTGGAATTTCTTCAGAGGCGTGAGGCTGTTCATCTGAAAAGATGCGGCTAGTCGCTGAACACGGCGTCGCGCTGTGTAGATAAGCGAGCCGTCATTGCCACGGAGTCTAGTTCTATTCCCAGGAAGGAAATGGTCTGACTGGGCTGTAGTGAGCTCTTGGTCCAATTGACTGCAAGACCCAAACTGTTCAGATGGCTGAGGAGAACTGCTCTGTGAGACAGAAGCTCCATATGTGACTGAGCCATAATCAGCCAGTCGTCCAAATAGTTCAGAATTCGCAAACCCTGACTCCGCAGGGAGTGCGGCGCCGCATCCATGCACTTCGTGAAAGTACGGGGTGCTAAGGACAGGCCGAACGGAAGGACGGTGTATTGATAAACCTGGCCGTCGAGCGAATCTCAAGAATGGCCTGTGACGGGGATTTATCTGAATCTGAAAGTATGCATCTTTCAGATCGAGAGAAATAAACCAGTCCCCTGGCGCACATGCGCGAGGAGTTTCCTGATTGTAAGCATTTTGAACGGTCTTTTTGCAAGCACCTTGTTCAAAACCCTGAGATCTAATATGGGTCTGAGGCCACCGTCTTTCTTGGGAACAAGAAAATAATGGCTGTAAAACCCTGACTCGCTCAGAGAGGGTGGCACTTTTTCTATGGCCCTTTTGCACAGAAGGCTTGCTATTTCTGAACGAAGCATGCACGCTGCTTCCGTGTTCACAGTGGTTTCGAGCCGCGCTCTGAAGCGAGGGGGGCGGCGATCGAACTGTAGCAAATAGCCCTGTTGTATTGTGCTTAACACCCACTTGGATATCCCTGGAATAGCTTCCCACGCTTTGAAGCGTAACGCTAGAGGGTGAATGGCCAATTCGCTCTGATTGTCGCACACAGAGGCTGAACAAAATGTGTGAGCGCGTTTAGTGTGTTCATGCATGATTGCTCGCAGACAGCATGAACAGGCTGTTTTGTGAGTGACTTCCGATTGGAATGAATGGGGAAAGAGTCACATCTGTTACGTGACGCGCAAGCATAGTCATGGGCACGGGACTTACACACAGAGGAATGGTTGCTGGCCGTGTAACAGAGCGGGCAGAGAATGGTAGCGCGACGCATTTGTGGGCGCATTTATTGACTCTAGCGCTCGAGCGGTTCGTAACCGCTTTATGTGAGCGTGCTCTGGTGGGGACCACGAGACATGCAGTGCTTGTGTGCAGAAGTGAACACTGGATTGTGGGCACATTTTCTACACATAGGGCTGGTCGTGTGACAGAGCGGGCAGAGAATGGGCGCCGCACGCATTTGTGGGCGCCTTCATTGACTCTGGCGCTTCGAGCGGTTCAGTAACCGCTTTATGAGAGCGTGCTCTGATAGGGGCACGGGATGTGTTATGCTTGTGTGTAGGGCGAACACTGGGTTGTGGGCACTTTTTCTACACATAAGACATGTTTGCTCTTTACAAGATTTATTTGGGTCGCCGTGAAAGCGGCGTTTGAGTCTGAGCAAGCGGGCAGTGTCACCGGCTTGTTGGCTGCTAAATTCACCACTGTAGTAGCCTGAGAGAAGGGGACTGACAGGGGGTAAAGCTTTGACAGTGGTCCGGCCGCGGTGGGACTGAGCCGTCGTTTGTTCAACACAGTTAGGAAGACTTCGGCTGCTCGGGTTTCAGCGTTACCTTAGATCGAGGCCCGCGGGCGGCGGTCTCGCGGCGGCTGTCTGAGCGCTGATCGAGGCGGCCGCCCTGTCGACGCTGAGAAGTCTGAGATTGTTGAACTGGGCGCTGTGAAGAGGCTCGTGCAGGAGGCTGATCACGTGAGCGGCCTGCAGAGGAGCTAAGCGACGCGGCAGGAAGAGGTTCATGGCTTGGGTGGCTTTCTGGACTTCTGAGAAGCGGTCAACAATGCCACTCACCGTGGAGCCGAAGAGACCGGTTGGAGAGAGCGGTGCGTTGAGGAACGTGGAGCGCTCTGCTTCTCCCATGTCGGCTAGTGTTAGCCATAAGTGTCTCTCGGTCACAGTCAGCGAGGCCATGCACTTCCCTAGAGCTTGGGCTGCAGCTTTGGTAGCTGAAGGGCGAGGTCTGTCGCGCCGTAGATCAGTAACAGCCTCTGGGTGCCTGCCTTTCTCATCCCACTCCGAAGAAGGTCTGCTTGTAGGATCTGTAAAGCGGCCATTGAGTGCAGAGCAGATGCGGCTTGGCCGGCGGCGGAATAGGCGCGGCCAACATAGGCGGAAGTCGCTCTGCAGGCCTTAGACGGGAGCACAGGCTTGGAGCGCCATCTCGCGAGGGCGGACAAAGGTGTGCTGCTACCGAGTCCTCGACCGGGGGATGGAGGAGTAGCCTCTCTCAGTGGCGCCGTCCACCGGCGCAGAGAGGTGGAGGCGTGTGAAGCGGGTCCTGGCTGAAAAAGGGCGTTCCACGACTTTGCAAGCTCCGTATGTAATTCCGGCAGGAAGGGGCGGCCGGGCGCGGGTGTAGAGCGGCGATGGCTTTGAAGAAAGCAGCCGTCGAGTCTGTTGGGTGCCTGCTCAGGGGCGGTGACCACTTTCGAGCCCGAGGCGGTCGGCGGCCTGTGTGAGAGGCGTGTTAACTCCCTTCGACTCGGCGCGGGTCCTGCTGGATTCCTGGGCTGAGGAGGAGGCTTGGGAGCCTGTCCACTCCTCGCTGTCGAAGCCATGATGGAACAGCGGCCCTTATCCTCCGCTCGTCATCCGAGATGGCAGCAGTGCGGCCGCTCGGCGGCAACTGCGCATCCCGGGGCGGGGAGGGTGAAGCGATGCTCCAGGGAGAGGCTCGGCGAGGCAGTCGCTTCAACCACAGTTTCCGGCAGCCTTTGTGGCGGCGCTTCTTCCTGCGCGGCTGAGGGTAAAGCGGCGTGGCGGTTTCTGCTTTGACGGCTCGAGTCGAGCCCGCGGGGTCGACATCGGTAGCTCCTCGCAGAAATCGCATCCGCCCTCAGTGAGGGCGAGCTCTGCGTGCCCCAGTCCCAGGCAGAGGCGCCAGATGATGTGGCGGTCTCCTGTGCTGAGAAGAGCGCGACATGAGGCGCAAGTGGAGCGAGGCATCTTGAAAAAGACGCTTCGTACTCTTTTGTGAATAGTTCGTGAGAACTAGCTTGCTGAATAAAAGGATACGTCGTCGGATGGCGTAGCTCGCAGGATGGCTGAAGGTGGCTGAGGCGGCCGGCTTCTTCTAGCGCTGTCCACGCTTGCTAGATGCCCCTCAAACGGCGACGCGGCTTCCAGGTCAGCGATGCGGAGAGCTTCGCTGAAGAGATGAAAATCAGGGTTCCAGCCTACGAACTACGCTTATATGCACTCTAGTCATGCCCATTTTGGCGGGCTTTGATGCAGTGAGCGCTGGACGCCTCTCATTGGATCGCGAGTTAGCCCAAGCTCGTCTATAGGCTGCAGCAGTTGCCGCAGAGCAACCTATGAGCTCGCTAGCTAGCTCGCTCAAGGTCTGCAGCTGCCGCACTGCGTTGACAATGGATACAGAAATTAAGGATAATTTTTTGGCTTCAATATCTCAGAAAAGATGAATCTTTCCCGTAGCGTAAGCTAGCTTACGCAATACGAGAGAACCTCTCGTAAGAGAACCGCAGCCCCTCCGTTTACTTGTATTTATAGTGCAGTCTTGCATTATACTATGGAATGATATTCCGGACATTATTCAAAAGGAATTGCAAATTGTATTTGCAATTGCGTTTTCAATTTGTGGACGCATAAAATGTGACATAATCCAAACGCAATTGCAAATCGCGCATTACCGTTTGCATTTTCGTTTAAGCGAACGCACAGTGACTGCCAAATTTCAAATGGAAAAGCAAAGTCCGTTTGCAACTGTGTTTCCCATATCTTACGAGTTTTGGCCCTGTCATATTTAAATAGCAATTTCAATTACCACGTCTGCTTTTTCACTTTCTCAGCGTCGCGTATGTAGCCAGCCAAAACTCAAATGGAATACTAATTCCCTTAGTATTTCCATTTCCGATGCCTTACACGGAAATCTGTCAATCAGGGTCAAGGGTAGGATTATGCTATGGGGCGTGTTTGTCTTGGGAAGTGACGTCACTCCGTTTATGACAGGGCCAAAATATGACAGGGCCAAAACTCGTAAGATATGGGAAACACAGTTGCAAACGGACTTTGCTTTTCCATTTGAAATCTGGCAGTCACTGTGCGTTCACTTAAACGAAAATGCAAACGGTAATGCGCGATTTGCAATTGCGTTTGGATTATGTCACATTTTATGCGTCCACAAATTGAAAACGCAATTGCAAATACAATTTGCAATTCCTTTTGAATAATGTCCGGAATATCATTCCATATTATTATACAATATGGCTGACGCATTGACGTATCACAGAACGGGCCAGGGCGGCCAATGAGGCGCCTATGTATTTATATGTCTATGCGCTCTCCGACACAGTGGTTCGAAACAAATTGTTAATTTCGAAAGCGCCCATCACTACAAGGAGGCGTGCTAGATGGTGGTTCCCGAAGAAGAGTTGGTTTTACAATGGGAAAGGTTAGAATATCTGGAATGAAAATGTCATTGCATTTCTCTCGTGATTGTAACTGATAGACGGTGTGACAGTGCGGTCACAACTGCGAGCAATACACCTGAAGCCAAACTGGAATAGGGCTGTTGTTCACGTCAAACCCGGAAGGCTAATTCGCCATAGGTTCCCTCGAGAATTTCCTATGGGATTTTATAATACCAGTTTTGTATTTATAAGTAAAATAAGGTCTGTGTTAAACATAACTTCAAGATATGTTGACGTTTTGTTCTACAACAAAACATATACACATATAAGCACAACGTGGCTTCAATTATATTATAATATACAACTATTGTGTAATTTATGTTGTAGAAACGTGCATGTATATTAAATTAAATACATTTTTTTACAGACTGTATTTTACTCAAACCCAAAACTACCATTATTAAAACCCATTGGAAATTTCCGAGAGAACCAACAATTCTATTCCGGGTTTTGGGACTACACGAAGAGGTCTATTTCATGACAAATGAGTGACATTAGTGCTGATTTTTAGATTAGATTTGTAAGTTTGTTTGTCGTGAGCTTTGAGTTGGTGGACACTGTACCGTTCATAACTTACAGTCTTACAATCCCAAACGTCACAAAAGAAAGTAAAAAAAAAAAAAGAAGAGAGAGAGAGAGAGAGAGAGAGAGAGAGAGAGAAACAAGTCTAAAATAACACCGACATCAATCTGAAAGTAACATACAAGTGACACACGAATATACTACCCTTATAACGTCCATACTGATAAATGTTGATAAATAAAAATAGGGTAGATGGTCCAGAAAGAGACTAAGCTTGTCTTAAAACTTTATGAGCTGCCTACCTAGACATAATTTCTGGGCATCAGTGATTAAAAAAATGCTGTGAGAATGGCTGATTAAAATGTTCATACATTTTTGACGTTTGTTTAAAAATCTCTATAATGTGTTTGCGCATGTGAAGGGAGCAGGTACGTCTCAGGGAGCATGTGAAGGAAGAAGACACAGAGGACTGGCAGAGAAATCCGGACTTCAGTGGGCTAGAGAGAGTGGGCGGAGTCGACCTGTCATTCATTAAGGGCGATGATGTCCATGCCTGTGCTCAGCTGGTGGTGCTCTCATACCCTCACATGCAGGTGCACATCTTCACTTTTTTTTGTCCGGCCCTAACAGCCTAGATATGAATGCAAAACATTTTTTAATTTTACAATACAATAGCAACATTCATAACCTGGGGCCTCATGTATAAAACTCATGTATAAATTTCTTCCTAAAACAAAAGTCAGATTTTTGAAACCGTACGTACACGAGAACCTGAGCATCGTTCCCTTAATAAGTCACAGCTAGCGGAAGATTGTGCATACATTTCACCATCCAGACAATTCATTACTGCGTTTAATGGTAAAGAGAAACTGTATTATATGAGATAAGACTGTAAATTTCACATGTGCCCAAAGGTTATATGCTGCACCATGAAGAAACATTATTTATTAAGATATGAACCTGATTTCAAAGAATCAGTTTACCGAGCCATTTCACATCAGTCAGTCAAGTGCGTATCGCATTACAGATCATCTTTATTCAAATGCTGTACTTTTCTCATTACATGATTGTAATAGAACAGAAAATATCTCAAACTAAGAAATATTTGCTGTCATTTTTAGTTACTGTATGTTCCTTCTCTATGATGACGTGGGAAAGTTCTCCAAACACAGCAGATCCCAAACCAGTATCTCTCTTTTAGAGCTAATATTTGAATGCCTTTTCAATTAATTACATAAAAACAAAATAGCCTAATATTGGCTTGATAATGATTACTTCTGTTTCAAGTGCAAAACTACATTTTTATTACGAGTTTATAATCAGTCTGTTCTGTAAATGTTTTGACCAGCTGGAGTCGCCAATTCACACACACCAGTAAAAGAGTGCATACGCACAGTCAAGAGTGTCCGGACGGTGTGCACACATTTATTCCAAGTTTATTTTTTCTAAATCACAATATGTTCATGGGAAATTGCTTTTACACATTTCAATAACCATTTTGTGCATACGCAACTTTATACATCAGGCCCCTGGACTGGGACAAAAATTCTGCCATGGAAAAATCCAGCCCACATGTTCCCCCTTGAACATTTCACCATCTATGTTTACTGATATCAACAACAAATATAGCTGCAAGCAGCAATGATCAGGGCCAAGCCCTAAAGCCATTTCTCAAGCACAATGCAAAGTGCTCTGGCACAACAGAGTCACAAGGTTTAAAGGAATAGTTCACCCAAAATGATAATTTGCTTATAATTTACTCACCCTCAGACCATCCAAGATGTATCCGAGTTTCTTTCTTCATCAAAACAGAATTTAAGATTTTTATGATTTAATTTCAGGCCTCCTCCTTTAAACAATGCTAGTGAATGTATGTTTTTGACAGTCCAAAATGCATATTTAAATTGCATCAAAATAATCCACACAACTCCAGTCGACAAATACATTTCTTTTGAACTCAAATGATAATGAAATGTAAGGTCGTGCGGAGGAGAAGTTGCGTTATCTGCTTGTGCTTTTCCTTTATCAGAAATGTATAGGCTATATGACTGTCAGGAATTCAAGCCACGCCAGTTGTAGTTAGTGAAACCAAGTGCAAGAGCGTTTACTGAGATTCACAAGATTTACAGGGTTTACACAGTGAGCTAAATGGTACAGTGGATATCACACAGAAGAGAAGCTTCACAAACTGAAGCGAGTGAATTGAGTGCAGGTGCGGTGAATAAGAAATCGGATGCTGAGGAGCGGAGCACTGAGGGTGGTGCAGAGCCCGAGGGAGGTGTTGTAAACTTTTTATCCTTCTAGAGAGTGGGAAACTCAGAAGGTAAGACCAGGAGACTCGGTTGTATCTTCAAGCAGGATTCTTTATTGAGAAATTCGTGCTGTCAGCAGCTGCAGGGACCAACATCTAACTAAGGGAACTTTACATTGTAATTTATACATGCATTTAGAGGGCAGTGCTTAGAGATAGACACAAAGCACCCAGGTGATAACTTTAAAGCATGCAAATGATGTATACAGGCATAGGAAACCCACCATAGACTCTAGATTGTTACCAGTCCTAATCCAATCAGCATAACTATTCAGATACAGAGATGCTAATCCAATCAGCCTAACTATTTAGACAACTGGGGCTGGGGCTCCAATAGCCATTAAAAGACAGAGGATGAGATTGTCAGTAGTCTGACTAATTTAATTTACAATAGAGAGAACAGAACTGGAAGGAAATCTCTTGCTGGAATACTCTTTCTAACAGCTGATATATTTATCATTTATACCTGAAATGCTAAATGCAGTCTACTCTACTTTCTCAGTTTATATATATGATTGTGTTTAACATTTTATAAATTTGTAATACAACAATTCCCCCTTTGAGAGTTCTAATAACTCTCACAAAATAAAAATTTAGACACTTAAAAGTTCATTCTTGTAACTTGTGATCGTTACAGGCACATAGCACTTGCTCTGTGTTGTTTTTTTCTGTGATTGCATGCTGACACAGAACAAACATGCAATTAGGGTCCGTGAATTTCTTATGGGTAATAATCTTTTCTGGTTGGAACTGTTATTTTCTCGTGAGGTGCTTGAGTCATTTGTTGAATGAAACACTTGATACTGTGGACGCATAAATAGTACACCAGTAGGAAAAAGAACAGCAGAATTGCTATTTCCTTTATCCACAGCCAGGGTTTACCTAGCAAGTTTCCAAACCATGAAGAATTATTTTCAGTCATCTGATGTAAATTTGCTGCAAGATCAAGAATGTCTTGTTGGATTTTGTTCAAGTTCTCTGTTGGATCCATTAAACCGGTGCAGCACTCGGGGCCGATAATGGTGCAGGCTCCCCCTTGCGTTGCTAGAATGTAATCCAAGGCCAGTCTGTTCTGTAAGATCATTATCTTGTGTGAAGCGAGAGTGTCCTTGATGTTACCAAGGGCCAAAGCCGTATCATTGGCCAATTTCTGTACAGAATTTGATAAGCTTCTGACTTGATCAAGGGCCTGCATGACACCATAAGACGGGATTATTGCTCCAAGAGTTCTCGACCACCATATTTGTGCACAAGTGAGTCCTGGAATGCAGCCGTCTTCTTTGTTTGTGGAAGGTGGTGAATTTTGTAAATGTGTAGAGCTTGGGGTGGAGTGTGTATTTTCTCTGATAGCTGGTAAAACATAAACCAGGGTGCACCTGCCATTGAATCGACTGGGTAGAATATTGTAGACAGAAGTTCCACATAACCAAAAAATGCCAGTCGGTGGAGGAATCATACACCACTGATTTATTGCCAAGAGTTTTGGAAGGGATGGTGTCCTGTGGAGACACTCTTCTAAGTCTTTGTCCTCTTTTCCTGCTGATGGAGTAATGTCTACATGGGATTTTGTTCTCACTTCGACCACAAAGCTGCAAAGTTCACGAGGAATTTCACCCAAGGGAGTCGAGGCTGGAGCATAATTTTCCATACACCAAGGAAAAGTCATTGGCAAAAGTAGATCTGTCATAATGGGAGGAGCTGAAGTTAGGTTGCAGGATGGTAATCCAGGAATGCAACATGGAGAGGGTGGAGGAATTGTTACATTGTGACATGTATCCTTGTTGTATAATCCACTGGTATGATGATCAAAGAAGGTACACGTGTCACATTTGGAGATAGGGTGTGACACCCATGGGATTCCTGCTCCTACTGAGGGTGTGTGTGGCATGCAAACGTCCTTTCCTGCAAACAAGGCACTTCTTGACATATTCATCAGCTCTAAGAATATGTTGTTTCTGGAGTCCACACTTTGTGCGATGTCCATGATGGTTAGAAATGTGACAATCTTGATCATGTTGATGGATGACTGAAGATTCCGTATGTGAGTCTCTGTGTTGTGTATTTTTATTTATTTATTTTTTTTCGTTCTTCTTGTGATACTGGGCTTGGCAGTGGGTCTAGTTGTTTTCTGGAAGTTGTGGCCTCATACACAGGTGAGGAGGTCGATGCCCATGGGTCTCGGGACAGCCATCAAGTGGTATCTGCAAAGAGGGTAGAAAGAAAAACAAAAGACAGTAGAGCAGTATTTGTTCAAACACCAGGGTTGTGTCCTAAAACAAAAGATAGTAGAGCAGTATTTGTTCAAACACCCGGGTTGTGTCCTTTTCTGAGTCTGCTAATGTTGTTCCTTCTTTCCCTATTTCATAATTCCTTTGACACCTAAAGAACAGTGAGGTAAGGATGGACTAGTGGATGGGGAATGCCTATGAGGGAGTCTTCACCACAGGGTTTGTCCCCAGATGCATATTGCATTCGGTTCTTCCCTGGGCTCCTCACTGGTCTGTGTCCTATCCTATCCCTGTAGGTGTGGGAACAACTTTGCAGTGTGACACATGAGTCCAGGTTTTCTTTCCCTGACACAGTACTGCAGCTGCTGTAATCAACATCACTTGATGTGGTCCGTGCCACTTAGGCTCTAATGGCTTATTTCTGGATGTCTTTATCATGACCCATTGACCTGGGATGATTGTGTGTCCACCTTCTGGTGGAGTTTGCCAACACGACTCAACTCTCTCTTTGGCACTCTGTACTGCCTTTGTGAGGTTTTCACAGTAGCGATCAGGGCATCTGAGGCAATGTGTACATCAGCATTTCTAAGATCAATCACACCTGGCATTTGCATTGAGCGTCAGTAATAATCTCATGAGGGCTCAGTCCTACTGATCTGTTAGGTGGCGCTCTCATACTACACAGTACTGCTGGCAGCGCTTCTACCCATGGTACTCCTTCCTGATGCATTTTGCTTAGCCTGGTTTTAATTGTTCTGTTACATCGTTCAACCTGTCCTGATGCTTGTGGTCTGTATGGGCAGTGAAGATTCCACTTAATCTTCAACATTCTAGACACTTCCTTGACTACCTGTCCTGTGAAGTGTGTACCTTGATCTGAGTCAATGCAATCTGGTAATCCCCATCTGGGTATGAAATCAGTGACAAGACATTTAGCAGTATGTGCAGCTGTAGCACGCCCTGTTGCATAAGCTTCTACCCATCTAGAGAACTTATCTATTACTACAAAAGCGTCAGTTTTTCCCTTACACGGAGGCAATGATATGTAGTCAACTTGCAGGTGACGAAATGGTCCTAGTGGAGCTGGGGTATGTATTGCTGGTGTAGTAGCTGCTGGTACCTCATTATTTTTCTGACATGTAACACACCTCTTTGCTGTTTCAGTGGCTACATTTCTGAATTTTGGATTCCACCATTGATTAGAGAACCTGTGATTCATTGTTGCTGGACCACTGTGACCCAAATTGTGTATTTGTTGAGCCAAATATGGCAGCAGTGATTCGGGAGCAACATACTTTCCCCCTTTGGTCCAGCAGCCAGATGAATCCACTGTGGCTCCTTTGTCTAACCATGTCCATGCTTCATACAGAGGAACGTCTTTGTACACATCAATTATTGATTCAGGAGGCAGAATTGTCTTCTGTGCTATACTACCTGAACACACTTGTACAGTTGCATAGGAACAAGCTTGTTTAGCTGCTACATCAGCAAGAGCATTACCTTTAGCTTCACTTTGATTACTGCCAGTTTCTTTGGAAGTTTCATGGCAAACATTAGATCTTTCACTAATCCAGCATGCTTAATGGGGGATCCAGCAGAAGTTAGAAACTGTCTGGTTTGCCAAATGATACCAAAATCATGAATGACCACATAAGCATACCTGGAATCTGTGTAGATATTTGCAACTGATCCTGAAGCTAGTGTGCATGCTCTTGTTAAGGCTACTAGTTCTGCAGCTTGTGCTGAAAAATGATCTGGAAGACGACCTGAAGCAACCACTTCAGTGGTGGACGTTACTGCATAACCTGCTCGTCTGTTACCTTCAATTACTTGAGCTGACCCATCAACAAACAACTCAAATTCTGAATTCTCTATGGGAGTTTCTTTTACTTCACTCGTAGAGCGTATATGTAAGCGTAACACAATCATGTGTCATTTCGCCTTCATCCTCTAACAAAACTTCAGTCATTGCAGACATCATACATGAGGATGGGTTAAGTGACTGGTGCAGCTGTAGAACTATATTCGGGGCTGTGAGAGTTGCTAACCAATTTCCCCAACGAGAGGAAGTGACAGAAGTGACTTTTGCTTGATTCATTAGTCGCGGACACTGCGTGAGGGCATCTTACGTTTACAGTCTGTCCTAACACCATTCCTGATGAAGCCTGAGCGCTAGATGAACTGCCTGTACTGCTCTGAGGCATGGGCCCATACCTTGGCGACTATGTCAAGTTTACCAGAATAGTAATGAATTGAAGTAAACTGCCCCCATGATCTTGCATTAAACATGCAGTCATGAAGCTTAAATGTTCATGGACATAAAGAACAAAGGGTCTATCAGTTTGTGCAATTCCCAATGCTGGTGCTTGACATAGTGCTCTCTTCAAATCATTGAGCAGCTTTGAGGTGAAGTTCTTCCATACAAACAGTATCTGAATCTTTACCATGGCCTTTTAACAAGTCATAGAGATGCTGAGCAATCGAGGCATATTCTTCAATCCACGGTCTACAGTAACTTGCTGTTCCTAAAAATGAGCGAGTGTTTTAATGGTAGTAAGCGAGGTATGGATTTGACTGAAGCCGCTTCGATCCTGTGTGATGGATCTATTTCCTGCACCAATTGTTTGACCCAGAAATATGACTTGCTTTTTAGCAATTTGAGCTTTGTGAAAACTGCATTTGTGTCCTTTTTTATGCAAATAGTCCAACAGTGCTGCCAATTCAGTTTGATGTACCTCGTGATCTGTTGAGGCAATCAAAATATCATCGACATATTGGATCATAGTGGACTGTTTTACCGGACATTCTGGGTCACACAAATCACGTCTGACAGCCTGATGGTATATAGTTGGGGAGTTTTGAAATCCCTGTGGCAAACGTGTCCACTGGTATTGTTCATAGTCAACTGTAAACGGTACAGAAAAGAATCCATTAGACATATCAATTACTGAAAAAATCTTACACTCCAATGGCAAGCCATTACAAATTGTAGAAGGATCTGCCACTAGAGGGGTGATTTTATCAATATGTTTATTGGCTACTCTGTAGTCTATTGTAAGTCTCCATGTTGCATTGGACTTCTTGATAGGCCATATGGGTGAATTACATGGACTGTTGGTTTTAACTAGCACTCCTTGCGTCAGCAACTTTTCTACAATAGGTTTGATCCCTGTATAGCTTCCTTATTGATTGGATATTGTTTGGTGACCGGAGGTGGAGTTCCTGTCAATTTGACTGGTTCTACAGCTGTCAACAAACCACAATCATCCTTGTCTTTAGCCCAAATTGGATGATTCTGTAAGAAAGCATACTCTGGAGGGATTGCATTATTGGTAGAAACTTGTGCTGAGCAAATTTTAATGCTAGCAGATTCTGAGGACATGTCTAAAGTTAGATGTACTTGTCTCAGGAGATCCATGCCTAACATTGCACCTGTATTTAATGGAGCACATAGCAGTTTTGTAGTCAGAGTTTTGGGCCAAATTGTACCTCTATGGTGGGGTTTCATACAAAACAGAATCTTCACCTATTACGCCAGTTAAAGAAAGTTTGGTTTTCTTGTACGGGATGTCTAAACTTTTAGCCAATTTTGTAGGAATTACTGTAATTTCTGCACCTGTAGCAGGCAAAAATCAATCTCTTTCTCTCGTATGGTACCTTTCACAAAAATTCTTTTGTCATTATGATGGATTACAGGGGAAAGGTAGCTACTCACAGCCCCAACAATTAGTTTTTTTCCTGGTCTTGTTTTGCTCTTAGAAGAGCCTGAACGAGCTGTCCTAAAGTTTCAGTGGACACTTGCTGAACTGCTTCAGGGTTGTAAGCAGGCGGGGGAGGAGCAGAATTATGCATAGCATTTCTATTTGCATCTTGTAACTTCTTCCTACACTCTTTCTCCCAATGTCCTAATTTTCCACAGTAGTGGCATTTGCCTTCTTTTTAGACCACCTGTTTTTTGTTTTCTGTGCTAAATGTAGCTGCTGCTGCTACTCTCACTTTGGCTTTAACATCAGCATCTCTTTCCCATGTAGCCAACCTGTCTAGGTTACTTCTAAGAGTTCTGTTAGACCAAGTGAGATCTAGGAATAGCAAGGCTCTTCTGTACTCAGCTAAAAGGCCATCTGACCAGATCTGCGGACTAGGGGTCCCTTGTCATCTAACACACTTTCAGAATTATCAACAATTCCACTGTAAGTTACAGCTGACTGACAAAACCTTTCAGTGTATTCACTCACAGTTTCTTCTTTCTTTTGTACACAGCTAGTGATTCTTGACCAGTCTATTTTGGGTCCCATGATATTCTTTAGAATTTTCAAAACACCTTCTCTTATATCGCTTCTACTGGCATGCTGTAGTTCAGAAGTCACTGCAGATTCAAAACTGTTGAATTCAGATTCAGTGTAAATTTGTGACATTAACTGTGTGACTTCTGTTAACGACATGTCATATAGACGCATTTTGTTGATCAATGCTCTTCTAAATTCAGAAAACTGTGTGCGTGCTGAGGGTAAGCTCTGGGATAGTCTCTCTATATCTTTAGGTCCAAGCGCTTTTGTGACCGTTTGTATTTGGACAACAGAAGAGAAACACTTTCAGTTCCCTCAATTCCCTGAGATCGTCTCCTAGCACCACACACATTGACTGAATTTACAGGCACAGCAGTTACGGATTGGAGAGCTACATCTGTTTCAAAGAAATTTTGTAAGTCAGGGAAAATGTTATCCGGCTGATTAACTTCTTCTACAACAGTTTTTTCTGCAGCTTTGTTGTGGTTCAATTTCTTGGTTAAAGAGGATACTCTAGCACGGAGCTCTTTGTTCTCTTTCTCTAGCTCTGAGTTATGCTTAGACTGTTGTGTAGCAAGTGCTAAACAAAATTCTCTGTGGCAGCAGATAATGCCTTTCACATTGTTCTTGTGAATTCTTGCTCCTAGTACCTTTTTACACTCATCTACTGACCAAGTCTTGTCTGGATGAATCTCATATTTCTTAGTTAGTTCTTGTCTAACATTCTCAGTGACAATTAGGTTCAGTTGTTCTCCTAACAGTGTTTTGAATTCACTATCTGACCACAAAGGAGTCGCAAGACCACCTTTTTCAGTTGTGGGGATTAGTCTAGCACTTTTCTTAAACATTTTGTGGATTTTCTTTGTTCTGTTATCACACAAACAAACACTAAAACGTCTCTGATCAACAGAGGGTACACTTGTTAACACAGTTCAACTATTGTTAACCTTCTTTGACCCAAGCAAAGGATAACACAAATTACTAGCACTTTATGCTAATCTTCTCTGTCTAAAAACAGAGGGTAACAAATATTCTTCTCTGCAGATACAGAGGATAAACAAAATATTAGCCTTTTATGCTAATCTTCCCTGCCTGAAAACAACAGAGGGTAACCAATATTAACACGTAATGCTAATCTTCTCTAAAAAGACAATTTTAGAGGATAACTTAGTTAACTAAACCTACAGCTGTCTGTTAACCCTTCTCTGACGGCACAGAGGATTTGTACTGGTCTTAAAGGTTCTTTTGGATAGAGTAGCACTCACCAAACTTTGGTTGTAAGAAAGATTCAGGCTGGAATGCAGTCAGATCTTTGTTGAGCTTGAAGTTTCAATCTGGATTCAGGTGAGTAGCTCTATCCGGGTCATGGCACCAAAACTGTTGTAAACTTTTTATCCTTCTAGAGAGTGGGGAAACTCAGAAGGTAAGACCAGGAGACTCGGTTGTATCTTCAAGCAGGATTCTTTATTGAGAAATTCATGCTGTCAGCAGCTGCAGGGACCAACATCTAACTAAGGGAACTTTACATTGTAATTTTTACATGCATTTAGAAGGCAGTGCTTAGAGATAGACACAAAGCACCCAGGTGATAACTTTAAAGCATGCAAATGATGTATACAGGCATAGGAAACCCACCCTAGACTCTAGATTGTTACCAGTCCTAATCCAATCAGCATAACTATTCAGATACAGAGATGCTAATCCAATCAGCCTAACTATTTAGACAACTGGGGCTGGGGCTCCAATAGCCATTAAAAGACAGAGGATGAGATTGTCAGTAGTCTGACTAATTTAATTTACAATAGAGAGAACAGAACTGGAAGGAAATCTCTTGCTGGAATACTCTTTCTAACAGCTGATATATTTATCATTTATACCTTAAATGCTAAATGCAGTCTACTCTACTTTCCCAGTTTATATATATGATTGTGTTTAACATTTTATAAATTTGTAATACAACAGAGGCGTGACAATGACAACCTTTTCACACATACCTGAGTTCGCTGGAAAAACAGCACGGGCACAGCCGATGAATTCAGATATCGACCCTTTGTTTCTTTCGATGGTCTGAAATCCTCAGGGGTAAAATGTTCACTACACACCCTCCAATATTTGAGAGAATGTAGGGGTGTACTGATATCCAGGTTCAGCGTGATAAGCCAGAGCTTCAATCGCTCATGATCATGTATATGCAATCGATGAAAAGTTTATTTTTGTCCTGCCGTGCATTATATTTGGGGTTTCTGAACGTTGAAGCATCCAGGATACACACACCAAACGACCATTTTGAACAATTCGCTTATACAAATACAAATCTACAGCAAAGTCAATTAAACCTTTGTACAGCAGTCCTTCACTTGTAAACAATGACACGCTTCCTGCCTCCTCCTTCACGTGAAGCGTGACCTTACCAACAAGCTTACGTCATCCCTCTCATGAGCGCACATCAAGGAGATGTACAGAAGTGAACATTTGTTGTTTAAAAGTATATTAGTATTGTTTTTTTTACTAAAAATAATCAATCGTTTGGGTGCAGAAGAAATGTATTTGTTGACTGCAGTCGTGTGGATAATTTTGATACACCCTAAATATGCATTTTGGACCATCAAAAAATGGAGTACATTCACTTGAATTGTTTAAAGGAGGAGCCCTGAAATGAAATCCTAAAAATCTTAGATTCTGTTCTGATGAAGAAAGAAACTCCGATAGATCTTGGATGGCCTGAGGGTGAGTAAATTCTAAGCAAATTTTCATTTTTGGGTGAACTATTCCTTTAAATCAGCTGAGGCGGTTATAGAACCGAGGTTCACAGATTCCTTTGAACTGATGCCCATAGTTCTAACCACTGCGCGTCACAATTGACAAGTCTGACTGACATCAAAGAGACATTCTAGACAGAGTATACAACTATTTTCAACTTGCTGAGAAAATATTGTTACAACTTTTTTTTTTAATTATTTGTATTTTTTTATTGAAGCAGGAATCACACAATGAAGTACAGTCTGCATTAAAGTAAGCACAGTATGAAGACTCAGAGACCCACAGAAGTAACATGTTTGCATTAACCACTAGGCTATTGAGTTGACACCTCAATGTAACAATGGCCTGCATTGGTGCTTTTTCTGTTCAGTTTGTAGTAATCGTACAGCTGAATCAGTTGGAGCTGTTTTCACCCTGTAAAACAGTGACTGAATGATTGGCTACTTTAGAAAACAAAAATAGCACTAGATGAAGTGGAATATTTACCTTCAAACAACTGAAACCAACAACACATCTTTTTGTTTGCCAGTGAAGAATGTCTTTATTAAATTAAATCGCTGCATGTGCAGCTTTTTAAGAACTAACTGCAGGTCAGTTACATGTCAACCAACACAGTACATGAAAACGTTGCGCAAGTCCTCACTGTGTTGACATTACATGTACCGTGGCAGTACTATGTGCTTTTCTTTATACCTTGTAGTAGCCTACCATGAAAATATAGTATAGGAATATGCTAATAATTCAGTACCAAGGTGTTTATCAAAAGTACAGTGATATTACCATCCAATACCACCACATTGTACCTCTTTTTCAGATGTTTTTGCTTTCTAAAATGATCTCAATATTTATCGCGATTTTAAAACAAAACAAAAACCACAATATCGATGATAAGCTTTTGAGAAATTTTCAATATATAGCCTGTGTTCTATCTAGACGATCAGGCACATGTGGTTAAAAACGCAAGCAGTTTGGCTTTGCCAGTAATCGTGGTCCGGGTCTGGACCACAGATTTATTCCATCGTGATCACAAGAGATAATTACGATGGTGGCATCCTCTCATCGTCTTTAGTCGTCTTTTGAATACTTTTCTGTAGCACCGAACACACTTTCCAAACACACTCATTTATGCCCTGTCCCGCTCTGCACGCATTGCCTCTTTTTCCCGCATGTAAGTTAACACGGTTCCAGGGTGCCTTAAGACCATAAAGTTGTTTCGTTCTAAATTTAGCGTTATTAATCAGCTTGTTACAAGCATTTACTATTACATAAATAGATTTCTGTTTACATTTTGTGAAATTAATCAGATGTAATCATCTCTGTCATGGATGACAAGGAAAGGCAATAAAATTACTAGTATATAGCCTAGTCTTTCTCACTTTAATGAAAATATAAAAATGGTCCATTCAGACTTTTACATTTTCTCTCAGGGGATACTCCTGAACCACCATACTGTATCATTCCTCAGTCACAAAGGCTTCTATGCCCCCATACTTGCTATCTGAACAAAATATACAAATCATTTGAATGTAAAAATGAAATGCTGTCATTATGCAACATTCATATCCAACTGCACTTGATTGATTATCTCTATAAAATATTTTTATATTTTGGTAGAAGATCCCTCAGACACTACTGCTTTGGCTGTCTCTGTGCACCAATGCAGTTTTGTATAGACTACTTTGGATTTTTTATTTTGGAAATTAAAAAAAACATTTGCAATGTGAAATTTTCCTATTTGATCTCCCTGCTTCAATAAGTGTCCGAAATAAGCGATGATCCACCCCCCTTTCTTTTTGTGACTACAGCTGACTATACAATTACTTGCATGTCAAACAAATGAAAATATGAAACATTAGAATTACACTTTTACTCATCAACATATTACTGTCGTCGCCAATATTGTTGCCACTGCTACAAAAGTTTCTTTGCAAAGCCTGAATCCTTGTTCCTCAGAAGAATTTATCCTAGAATCCAATATTTATTTTCATGTTGGTGCATTAAAGAATTTAATTTGAATGAACCACTCATTTCTATTGTTGGGACCCTTCAACATACTAAACACAATTCTTAATATAATTGTAATAATAGTCTGTCTGTCTACCTATCTACCAACCATCCAACCATAGTTTCTATAGTGCTAAATTTCTATAAGGGTGGTGATGTGTGGATTAAAGCCCTTGTAATTACCGTTGTGCATGGCTTGATGTTGTCATCACTGCTCAGGCTTCAGACTAACATTTGAGAGCACATCATTTGGTAGCACTGATGGGGCTGTGGGGGTTTGGGTTCTGGGGCATATAAAATGACCAATTTTAAGACAGAAACTAATAAGTTATATTATTATATTACAAAAATAAGTCCAGTTATATTGAATATTTTGCCCCACTTACATGCTCATTTGACAGTAAGTTGTTTATTTTGAGTTGGTATGCATATGTAAATTTACTGGTATTAACAACAGGAAGGTTATCTATACCATCTATAAAACGTTAACACCTAATTTTTTTAGGGCTAAATTCAGTGGAACTAAATTGGGAGTCCTTTCATCAGGTTATTGTTTATTCAAGTTCAGTCATCTCTTGGAAATTTTAAAGCAAACAAAACTAAAATATTTTTCTTTATCAGAGAGCATTAGAAGATTTTACCCAGACCTTAAAGCCCTTAATTCTATTTTCCATTTGCCCTTATGAAAATGTACCATATACACCGAGAATATTTTTCTAACCCTCACTAGATGTTTTTTGTTTTTAGCACTTAGCATTTAGCACTATTTGGAGTAAATTCTAGAGACTGTTGTTTGTGAAAATCCCAGGAGATTTTCAAAAGATCTAAACACTCCACTCTCATTTAGGTCACTGAGTTTAGAAACCCCCCTTACAATTCACTCTGACCAGCAGAAAGGGGACTTATTCATACATAATTTAGGGTTCAGCCATATGCTTGATGTCTGAATTAAACACTGGACACTTTGGTCCAAACCGAGTGCAAATGCGAGATAACTGGGTGTAACTTCTCTGATTAGTTTGATAGAAAGGCTTGCAATGGCAAAATATGGGCAAGAACTTCCTGTTCAATACCAGGGAGGGAATCTCTCAGGTGGAACCGACCAATGAGAAAAATGTCTGCGACTGAATGCATAATAATAATAAAGCAAAATTTTGGGAAGGCCTAGCCCACATTTGTCAAACAGCCTATGTAACGTAATAAAATGTAATCTTTTTAAAAGACTTTGCTATGCTATCAAATTGCTTGAAATAAGAGAGGGGGACATCTCCAGGGAGAGATTGTAACGGCTAGTTACATTTTGGAGTACAATTCATTTTAATGACATTAACCTTCCCAATCATAGATAAATGTAATGAAGCCCACCTGCCCACATTGCACAAACCTTTTTATCAAGGGGTCAAAATTAACTGACTAAATCAGACAAATTTGCTGGGGAATAAAATGCCCAAATACTTAATGCCATTTTTGGGTGACTGGAAGGCACCCGTTAATGGGCAATACACTGTCAGAGCCAAAACTTCGGATTTAGACCAATTAACTCTGTATCCTTAGAATAGAATTTAGAAAAGGAATAAATAATTATATTGAGGCAAGCCATAGATCTAATGGGGTTGGTGACGAATAATACATTTAATCTGCGTAAAGCAAACGCTTATGCGCCACACCTCCCGCACCCCCCACTGGAAAATAATACTCCTTTTTTATCGCAGCTGCTAATGGTTCCAGGGCAAGACAGAACAATAATGAGGAAAGAGGGCAACCCTGCAGGGTGCCCCTATCCAAAGTAAAAAAAATCAGAAACGGGTGTCTATAAAGCAACTTAATCCATCTAATAAAAGTATTCCCGAACCCGTATATTTCCAAAATCTTAAAAAGATAATTCCATTCTACCATATCAAATGCCTTTTCGGCATCAAGTGATATGGCTGCGACCGAAGTCTGATCATTCACTACTTACCACATAATATTGATGAGCTGCAGCCCCAAAGAAACCCCACCTGATCTATATGTATAAGAGATGTCATAAATGTATTTAATCGGTTAGCCAACGGTAACTCTTACTCTCACTTGGATCTTTGTCCTTTTTTAAGAATAAGACTGATCCGGGCTTGAGTCATGGTTGGAGGAACCTTTCCATTCTTTTATGTTTCTTTATAAACTTATAACAAAAGTGGAGCCAGTTCTATAGCAAAAAATCTAAAAAACGCCACGCCAAAGCCATCTGGCTCCGGGAGGCCTTGCCTGTAGGCAAGGTCTTAATTACCCTGCCAAGCCCATCCAAGGTTATCTCAGAATCAAGAGAATGTTTTTGCTAATAAAGACTCTTCCTAATTTATTTTACTTTATTTATCTTTAATCTGTTTGAGACATTTTACTTGTAGATGCTTAGTTTTCAATGTAATGACTCCCCTGCTCTTACTTGAGCCAGCACTAAAGAAAACATTTCCACCCCATATCTTTCCAAATTTTTCAGCTTCCTGCAGGGAAAGACGTGTTTCTTGAGGAAACACTATATCATATTTCTTAAGTTTAAGAAATAATCTTCCTTCTTTTTATGGGGTGCCCCAAACCATTCAGAACATCCATTAACATTTGACATATTAGAAAAAATAGATTGTCAAAAATAAAAATTAATTTATAACAACCACATTCCAACATTAGTGCAACAATCAAACCCTGAACTTCTCAAACAGAAAAAAATAAAAACGTGCGCATTAACCCCGCGCAACAACTTTGCTGTTGGATTGCTCAAGTCCGGTGTTTCAATACAAATTTTGTGAGACAGAAATACACAACAAAAGATGATCTATAAAACAAACTGCAGCTATGTGGAGTTGTGTGGAGGAATGTGTAGATTCATCCACACAACTGTCCAGAAGGAGTGTTACTCCTCAAAACAAACTCCAGCCGCTAAGTGGAACCAGCACAAAAATAAATTAAAAAGGCGCTCAGTTTCCTCAGACAGTCAAGTGAATTTTCAGTGTGTTGGTCCACTTGGCTGCAACGTGAATACCACAAATTAACTTACTCCATTTACTTTATGAAGGACATCGCTTGCTGGGTACATGTGAATGTTTTACGGCCATCCTTAGTGTTTATTCTCAATTTGGCCAGGAACATCAGTGCAAAAGTTAACTTCCGTTGATGTAAGAGTTTCTTGCGATGTCGATCACATTTCTCTCTTGTCAAATTTGAAAAGTCTGGGGAAAAGAAAATGCTATGGTTCTTCCAAGAAAGCCGTCCTTTAGTCTTCGCCTTGTGTAACACAAGATCTTTATTGGATGATCTCAGAAATTTGTCCAGAATTGATCGGCCCTGTCTCCCTTAGCGGATCGCTGAGCTGGAACCCTGTGAGCTCGCTCGATTTCCAGTTTATTTCCTGTTATGTTGAGCAGACTCTGAAAGAGCCTGTCCAGGAATTTCACCATATCCTGACCATCTTTAGCCTCAGGAATTCCAACAATACGGACGTTATTCCTCTGGCTATGGTTCTCCATGTCCTCCAACCTCTCCTAAATCCACCTTAGTCGCTAGCAGATTAGCAGATAATTCTGTCTCCGATGACTCGAGATAAACAATCCATTTCTCGACATCCCCTACTCTTGTAACCATCCCAGTGATTTTCATCTCCATGGCAGTGATCGATCTACGTATTACATAAAGATCCTCCCAAGTCAGCAACGACCTTCATTAGTATTGTCGACATGTTAAACATTTTTCGCCAAATTTCCCACTCTTCCCCGACCAAATCGAGTCCCGGGCTCGGGGCCTGCTGCTCTGGGGTGTCAGCTTGAGCATGTAGGTGTCTTTTAATGTCTCCAGAGCCTGAGGATTTTGAATTCTTTGACATATTGTCCTCCTAGAACAGTTATGGAACAGAGTGTATCGAATCTCACCGGTTTATGACATTAAAGGTGTTAAAACTAGCAAAGTGCGCAGAGCTCGCCGTTCACACGTCCGAACCTCACATGGCATCCATGTTCTCCCCTATAATATTATATTTGTATTATATTACCCTGGAATACATTGAAGCAAATCAGTTACCATAGCTGTAATGAGGTTTCTAATACAGCTGCTGAGGGAGTGACAGAAAATGTGGTCTGTTTCTCTCTTCTTACTGGTGTTATCCAGCGCTTTATATTTTTATCTTTTACAAAGCTGTGATTTTTTTTTTTCACTTTCAGAGCAAACGGGAAAGCACAAATTGTATTTGTTGTGGACCCCCATTCACCTCCATTTAAGTTTAGCCAACTAAGACGACTTCCGCTTCGCAGCCCACGGACTTGTGAAAAGGGTCCATTTTATGCTCAATTCCAATGGTTTCCACGACTCGTGCCATGCTTCTCACAGCACAGTGCATTTGAGAGCTCGAGACCAGATCCGATTGAATGCACATTTTCTGTGCATGTGATTTGCTTCTCTCTGATCTTCATGGCACTGTAATGATTAACACTTTGCAAGTGAATGCACCTGGCCTGCATTCACGCTGCTCTATCCTTTGAGCATGCTGACATTTGGTCTGGGTAGCGGATAGCACTGTTTTGTTCTGATTTTGATGTGTTTGCCATTTGATATTGCTTAATTGAAAACGGCTGCACATAAACAGGGAGAGAGAAAGAGGGAGAGTTGGCCAACACTGTAGTCACACTGACGGGAAAAACGGTCGCAAAATGCAACCATTCTGTAGCCCTGCTGCTGTTTAGAATGCTGGGGCTGTTTAATATGGTTTAACTAGCTTTAGCACAGACATCTTAAGGTTCCCATGTCATATGAGTGTATAACTAAGAATTATGTGTCAAATTCAAATAGGTTGCACAACTTGAACTGGGTTTACTTCTGGACAGCGTGAGAGCAGAGTGGGTGAGGCCAGTCCTGCTCCGTTTTTGTGCTGTGGTTGGTGAATGCACTGTGCAGTTTAATCAGGTAGTGCCGTTCCATCATACTTTTGGAGTATTTGGCTTTTGGGGTTTCCCATGCTATGTTAATGGCAGGGCTTAATCATTTCACCGATCAGCCAACTACTCGACTAACTGGCCCATAACTTGCTAGAATAAAAATTTCTATACTTATGATTTTTTTCATCTGATTCCTTGAGTCAAGCCCTACAAAATATATATCTCATATTTAATTTCTGTCTATAAACATTTTCCACCATTCTGATTTTTTTGAAAAAATTCTTTTTCTAACTCCTCCTTGGCTGATTGTCCGATTGACACAAAATTTGGATGCATCATCTACAGACCCTCCTGACAAAAAGTTCTAAGAATTTTGATACATCAAATCGTCCCAAAAATATTAATGATACAATTCTTTTGGTTTAAGGTGGTTTAAGTTATTGATCAATATCTACTCAACGCAAACGTAACCAAACTTTGTATGCGTAGTCAGCAGGACATTTTGAAGATGTAGGCGAAATTTCCTACAATTATGCCACTAGGAGGTGCTACAACAAAACAAACTGTCATAACTTTGCAGCCATTTGAGTGACAGCTCAAATTAAATATTAATCATCTTTGGTTCAATTGCTAACATATTCTAATACATTCGAGAAATCAACAAATATGGCCATCAGTGGCAAATCAAATTTCAGCACCTAATAACTCATATTGGCAATGGCCAATGGCTATGAATTTTAATATACACAAGCTAATATACACAAGCAGGGTGTCTACATGAAGCAGTATATAAAATTTTGTGACAATCGGCCACACGTTGGAACTATAATTAGCTAATTCGCATTTTTGCTAATATCTCTGGAACCCTATAGGCTGGAATAAAATTCTCAAGCCTCACATGAATTTCCATTTCCACAACAAACGTTTCCTATGGCTTCGGTTTATTTGAAAAACATACTTTTTCTAACTCGTCCTAGGTGAACTTTGTCCGATTTGCTTGAAACTTGGTATTCGTCATCTATAGATCCTCCTGACAAAAAGTTGGTAAATAATTTTTATATGTCAAAATACTCAAAAGATATAAACAAGTTTTGGGGCATAGCCTGAAATTACTAATTAACCTGTATTTTGTGAGCACAATTTTCAAACTTAACAAAACATGGACACTCTGAGGTAACATGCAGTTTCAAATCGCACTTCCCCCCGACCATAATTAGGAAGATTCCTGAAAAATGAAAGCTTGTAGTACCACCTGTTTACTCCAGAGGGCAGTAAGTGAAACTTCAGCTGTATGAGCGACACAGTTTATACAGTGAAGAAAACACTTCAGTAGGCGTTCTTGCGTTCAAAACACATGAAGGGATCTCAAGATGTGTTTAAAGATTGAGTATTAAACTATATTTAACTTGACACAGTAACCTAAACATTTTATGTTTATGATGCAACACACCCGAGACGCGACACAAGCATGTCTGATGCTGGATTGAGATGGTTCAAAATTCGGAAATTAC